>NC_060186.1:29165294-29450294 GCF_021184085.1 Oncorhynchus gorbuscha
AAAAAACGAAATGAATGGAGAATCTCCATTGGTGTCCAGGGAACTTTCCCTTTCTGCTGTCAGTTGTTTTCACCTGTCAGATATGATTGGCTGACCTTTGGCCTTTGATAGTTGTAAGGCTGGCAACTGTTTACCCTAAGTTGCCCTTATACCCATGTAATAACTGTAGTAAAGGGTTTAAATCATATCATTTTGGGCAAACGCCCAGTTGGTTTTATACTCTGTGTCTGTCATTCTGCCTTTCTGAATGGAGTCTGTCTCTCCTCTCTTATGACCTTATCAATGTTTAGACCATTAAGCATTCTTCCAGCCAGTGCTGTCGGCTACCTTTCTCTAGCCTTCCCACTAAGTACTGAGTTTCTGTACCTATTGTTGAACATGGAGGGACAAATTCCTGCCCCCCCCCCTAGTGGATGTACATTCAACAAGGCGGACTTCCTCTCTGGGTGGAACGCAACGACAATGTGGACAAAAGTGCGCGCTGCCCCAAAAGAACAGACTCAGTCCTTCCATGTGCACACATGTCGATCGACAGAGTGACGCTTGAAGAAACCTTAAGCCTAGCCCTAGACTAAAAAAGCACTTTGAATGGAGGTTGTTCATGAAGCAAGTTTTTTTTTAGTTGAGCACTCGGAGTAGGCTTAATCTGGGTCCGGGAAACCATCTAGGAGTATTCAACACTTATGATGCCACTAAATGATACATTTCCGTCTTTCTGACAGAGAGACTGTTTTGTTTTTAACTCACTGAATGACTAAAGCACTTCCTTCACTCCAGGAACAAGTTCTCTGTGTTAACTTCCTTCAATGAGAGGGAGCTATGATGAATCACTGTACATACTGTCATTTTTTAAAATAGAAGACTTAAGTTGTGAATATGTTTTCTCTAGTATAGGATCTTTTTGCTATGAACAAAAGGGGATTCTAGGTTGGTGTTTAATGGCTGGTTATTCATTTGGACACCTATTGTGTGTACGGTATGCAACAGAATCAGTTCTGTACGACTTTTTTGTGTATTTCATTCGTTTTTTTGTTTGTGCAAAATCCTGAAAGTGAATAAAGAGATTACAACTAGAGACCGTATGTTTTCCTGTTGATGTTTTGAGGTGGGCCTTTCGTAAATGTTTTACGCTAGCTAGGACTTTCTGTTCTTTATCTTAGAGCTATCTGCGATGAGATAGGCGGAGTGACTCTCAGTAACTGTCACGTTCTTTCAAAATCGAACCCAGAAGCAGACCAGGACAAGGAGAGTAGGAAGAAGGTGAGTATTTATTTACAAGTGAATGTGAATGGGTAGATATATCCAGGTGGACGAGGAGGAGGGGGCAACAGAGGACTGAGGAGAACCGGCTTGAGGCAGGAGACATGAAAGGTGGGATGTACTCTTAGTGTAGCAGGCAACTTGAGTCGGACCACAACAGGATTAATGATCTTCTCCACTACAAACGGACCAATGAACTTCGGTGACAGTTTCCTCGACTCAGTCCGTAGAGGAAGATCCCGTGTAGCCAACCAAACCCTATCTCCGACGGTATAAGCGGGGGCAGGAATACGGCGACGATTCGCCTGGATCTGATACCGGTCAGAAACCTTAAGGAGGGCCTTCCTGGCCCGATGCCAGGTGCGGTGGCAACGACAAATGTGGGTCTGGACAGAATGAACCGAGAGATCCCGCTCCTGAGAAGGAAACAAGGGAGGTTGGTAACCGTACAGGCACTGGAAGGGAGACATCCCAGTGGCAGATGAAGGGAGAGTATTATGAGCATACTCGACCCAGGGTAATTGAGAGGACCAAGAGGTGGGATCAGAGGAAACAAGACAGCGCAGCGTGGACTCCATCTTCTGGTTGGCTCTCTCCGCCTGACCATTAGATTGGGGGTGAAATCCAGATGTGAGACTGACTGTAGCTCCAATGGCCAAACAGAAGGATTTCCAGACAGCAGAGGTAAACTGAGGACCACGGTCAGAAACAATGTCACAGGGCAACCCGTGGACCCTGAACACCTCCCTAACCAGGATCTCGGACATCTCAGTGGCAGAAGGCAGCTTGGAGAGGGGAACAAAGTGGGCAAACTTGCTGAATCTATCCACAATGGTCAGAATAACCGTGTTACCAACAGAAGAGGGCAACCCCGTGACAAAATCCAGGGCCAGATGCGACCAAGATCGCCGGGGAATAGGTAGGGGGTGAAGAAGCCCAGAGCTGGCCCGATTGGTACTCTTATTCTGCGCACAAACAGGACAAGCGGCAACAAACCTCCGGGTATCTTCTCCCATGGCAGGCCACCAAAATCGTCTGCGCAGTAGCGTCATAGTCCGAGCAACACCAGGGTGATAAGCTATCTTGCTGGCGTGGGACCACTGAAGGACAGCAGAACGAACCGACTCAGGCACGAACAACCGACCGGGTGGACCGTTACCGGGCCCGGGCTGTGTCCGAAGAGCCGCCATCACCTCCTCCTCAATCCTCCATGTAACGGCTCCCACGACAATGTTCTGGGGAAGAATCGTCTCAGTCTTGGCCCCACTCTCCTCCGTCTTGGAGAACATCCGGGACAGGGCGTCCGCCTTCCCGTTCTTCGACCCAGGTCGGAACGTCAGGGAAAAATTGAAGCGTCCAAAAAACGAAGCCCACCGGGCCTGACGGGAGTTTAGATTGCACGTAAGCCAGATTCTTGTGGTCAGTCCAGACCACAAACGGTTGCTCCGCTCCCTCCAACCAGTGACGCCACTCCTCCAAGGCAAGCTTCACAGCGAGAAGCTCCCGGTTACCCACATCGTAGTTTCTTTCAGCTGGAGAAAGACGACAAGAGTAGAAGGCGCAGGGATGGAGTTTACCGTCAGTGGAGCTACGCTGGGACAGGATGGCGCCCACCCCCACATCAGACACATCCACCTCCACAACGAACTGACGGGAAGTGTCAGGTTGAGAAAGAATCGGGGCGTTGGTGAATCGGCTCTTCAAATCTAGAAATGCTCGGTCTGCCTCAGGAGACCAACAGAACTCTCTGGTGCAAGACGTCAGTACAGTTAAAGGGGCGGCCACCCGGCTGTAATCACGGATAAACCTCAGATAAAAATTTGCAAACCCCAGGAATCTCTGGAGCTGCAACCTTCTCTTGGTCCATCTTGATCTCTCCCGTGGAGATGATGTACCTGAGGAAGGACATCGTGTGGGCGTGAAAATCACACTTCTCAGCCTTCACGAACAGACGGTTCTCCAATAACCGCTGCAGGACCTGCTTGACATGCTGAACGTGGCTAGAAAGCTCCTTCGAGAAGATGAGGATATCATCCAGGTAAACGAACACAAAAATACCAATCATATCTCTCAGAACGTCACTCACCATACTTTGGAACACAGCAGGAGCGTTGGTCAGTCCAAACGGCATCACCTGGTACTCGAAATGTCCCATCGGAGTATTGAACCCAGTCAACCACTCGTCCCCCTCTTTGATCCGAACCAAATGATAAGCATTACGTAAATCAAGCTTCGTAAAAACCGTAGCACCCTGTAAAGAATCGAAAGCCGAGCTCATCAAGGGCAGGGGATACTTGTTCTTGACCGTAATATCATTCAAACCCCGATAATCAATACACGGTGGTAGAGAGACATCCTTCTTGCTCACGAAAAAAAATCCTGCTCCCAGAGGTGATGACGAGGGTCGAATGAGACCTGCAGCTAGAGACTCCTTGATGTAGGTCTCCGGCGCCGACTGAGATGGCCGCCTCGCTTCGCGTTCCTAGGAAACTATGCAGTTTTTTGTTTTTTTACGTGTTATTTCTTACATTAGTACCCCAGGTCATCTTAGGTTTCATTACATACAGTCGAGAAGAACTACTGAATATAAGATCAGCGTCAACTCACCATCAGTACGACCAAGAATATGTTTTCCGCGACGCGGATCCTGTGTTCTGCCTTACAAACAGGACAACGGAATGGATCGCATGCAGCGACCCAAGGAAACGACTCCGAAAAAGAGGGAAACGCGGCGGTGTTCTGGTCAGACTCCGGAAAAGGGCACATCGCGCACCACTTCCCAGTATTCTTCTTGCCAATGTCCAGTCTCTCGACAACAAGGTTGATGAAATCCGAGCAAGGGTGGCATTCCAGAGGGACATCAGAGACTGCAACGTTCTCTGCTTTACGGAGACATGGCTTACTGGGAAAACGCTATCCAGGGCGGTGCAGCCAACGGGTTTCTCCACGCATCGCGCCGACAGAAACAAACATCTCTCTGGTAAGAAGAGTGGAGGGGCGTATGCCTCATGACTAACGGGACATGGTGTGATGAAGAAAACATACAGGAACTCAAAATCCTTCTGTTCACCTGATTTAGAATTCCTCACAATCAAATGTAGACCGCATTATCTTCCAAGAGAATTCTCTTCGATTATAATCACAGCCGTATATATCCCCCCCCCCAAGCAGACACATCGATGGCTCTGAACGAACTTTATTTAACTCTTTGCAAACTGGAAAACATTTATCCGGAGGCTGCATTCATTGTAGCTGGGGATTTTAACAAAGCCAATCTGAAAACAAGACTCCCTAAATTTTATCAGCATATCGATTGCGCAACCAGGGGTGGTAAAACCTTGGATCATTGTTACTCTAACTTCCGCGACGCATATAAGGCCCTGCCCCGCCCCCTTTCGGAAAAGCTGACCACGACTCCATTTTGCTGATCCCTGCCTACAGACAGAAATTAAAACAAGAGGCTCCCACGCTGAGGTCTGTCCAACGCTGGTCAGAACAAGCTGACTCTACACTCCAAGACTGCTTCCATCACGTGGACTGGGACATGTTTCGTATTGCGTCAGATGGCAATATTGACGAATACGCTGATTCGGTGTGCGAGTTCATTAGAACGTGCGTCGAAGATGTCGTTCCCATAGCAACGATAAAAACATTCCCTAACCAGAAACCGTGGATTGATGGCAGCATTCGCGTGAAACTGAAAGCGCGAACCACTGCTTTTAATCAGGGCAAGGTGTCTGGCAACATGACTGAATACAAACAGTGCAGCTATTCCCTCCGTAAGGCTATCAAACAAGCTAAGCGTCAGTACAGAGACAAAGTGGAATCTCAATTCAATGGCTCAGACACAAGAGGCATGTGGCAGGGTCTACAGTCAATCACGGACTACAAGATGAAATCCAGCCCAGTCACGGACCAGGATGTCTTGCTCCCAGGCAGACTAAATAACTTTTTTGCCCGCTTTGAGGACAATACAGTGCCACTGACACGGCCTGCAACGGAAACATGCAGTCTCTCCTTCACTGCAGCCGAGGTGAGTAAGACATTTAAACGTGTTAACCCTCGCAAGGCTGCAGGCCCAGACGGCATCCCCAGCCGCGCCCTCCGAGCATGCGCAGACCAGCTGGCCGGTGTGTTTACGGACATATTCAATCAATCCCTATACCAGTCTGCTGTTCCCACATGCTTCAAGAGGGCCACCATTGTTCCTGTTCCCAAGAAAGCTAAGGTAACTGAGCTAAACGACTACCGCCCCGTAGCACTCACTTCCGTCATCATGAAGTGCTTTGAGAGACTAGTCAAGGACCATATCACCTCCACCCTACCTGACACCCTAGACCCACTCCAATTTGCTTACCGCCCAAATAGGTCCACAGACGATGCAATCTCAACCACACTGCACACTGCCCTAACCCACCTGGACAAGAGGAATACCTATGTGAGAATGCTGTTCATCGACTACAGCTCGGCATTCAACACCATAGTACCCTCCAAGCTCGTCATCAAGCTCGAGACCCTGGGTCTCGACCCCGCCCTGTGCAACTGGGTACTGGACTTCCTGACGGGCCGCCCCCAGGTGGTGAGGGTAGGCTACAACATCTCCTCCCCGCTGATCCTCAACACGGGGGCCCCACAAGGGTGCGTTCTGAGCCCTCTCCTGTACTCCCTGTTCACCCACGACTGCGTGGCCACGCACGCCTCCAACTCAATCATCAAGTTTGCGGACGACACAACAGTGGTAGGCTTGATTACCAACAACGACGAGACGGCCTACAGGGAGGAGGTGAGGGCCCTTGGAGTGTGGTGTCAGGAAAATAACCTCACACTCAACGTCAACAAAACTAAGGAGATGATTGTGGACTTCAGGAAACAGCAGAGGGAACACCCCCTATCCACATCGATGGAACAGTAGTGGAGAGGGTAGCTAGTTTTAAGTTCCTCGGCATACACATCACAGACAAACTGAATTGGTCCACTCACACTGACAGCGTCGTGAAGAAGGCGCAGCAGCGCCTATTCAACCTCAGGAGGCTGAAAAAATTCGGCTTGTCACCAAAAGCACTCACAAACTTCTACAGATGCTCAATCGAGAGCATCCTGGCGGGCTGTATCACCGCCTGGTACGGCAACTGCTCCGCCCTCAACCGTAAGGCTCTCCAGAGGGTAGTGAGGACTGCACAACGCATCACCGGGGGCAAACTACCTGCCCTCCAGGACACCTACACCACCCGTTGTTACAGGAAGGCCATAAAGATCATCAAGGACATCAACCACCCGAACCACTGCCTGTTCACCCCGCTATCATCCAGAAGGCGAGGTCAGTACAGGTGCATCAAAGCTGGGACCGAGAGACTGAAAAACAGCTTCTATCTCAAGGCCATCAGACTGTTAAATAGCCACCACTAACATTGAGTGGCTGCTGCCAACACACTGTCATTGACACTGACCCAACTCCAGCCATTTTAATAATGGGAATTGATGGGAAATGATGTAAATATATCACTAGCCACTTTAAACAATGCTACCTTATATAATGTTACTTACCCTACATTATTCATCTCATATGCATATGTATATACTGTACTCTACAACATCGACTGCATCCTTATGTAACACATGTATCACTAGCCACTTTAACTATGCCACTTTGTTTACTTTGTCTACACACTCATCTCATATGTATATACTGTACTCGATACCATCTACTGTATGCTGCTCTGTACCATCACTCATTCATATATCCTTATGTACATGTTCCTTATCCCCTTACACTGTGTATAAGACAGTAGTTTTGGAATTGTTAGTTAGATTACTTGTTGGTTATCACTGCATTGTCGGAACTAGAAGCACAAGCATTTCGCTACACTCGCATTAACATCTGCTAACCATGTGTATGTGACAAATACAATTTGATTTGATTTGATTTGATTTTGATTTTCAGGTCGAGAGATACTGTATAACCGCCCCTTGGGAAAGGCAGCTCCAGGAAACAGATTAATCGCACAGTCATTTTTATTTATTTTTTATTTTACCTTTATTTAACCAGGCAAGTCAGTTAAGAACATATTCTTATTTTCAATGACGGCCTGGGAACAGTGGGTTAACTGCCTGTTCAGGGGCAGAACGACAGATTTGTACCTTGTCAGCTCGGGGGTTTGAACTCGCAACCTTCCGGTTACTAGTCCAACGCTCTAACCACTAGGCTACGCTGCCGTCATAAGGTCGGTGGGGAGGAAGGGACAGAGCCTTCTGTTTACTGAATACTTCACCCAACTCGTGATATGTTTCTGGAACCAGGGACAAATCAGGAGGAGCAGAGTCACTGACCTGACTGGAAACGGCAGGAGAACAGGCAGTCCTAAGGCAGTTAGCATGACAATCAATGCTCCAACTAGTTACCTTACCCGTCACCCAATCAAACGAGGGATTGTGTTCCTTCAGCCAGGGGTAACCAAGAACCAGAGGAACATGGGGCGAGGACAGAATGAAGGAGATAAACTCTGAATGATTCCCCGACAACAACATCTTAACCGGTTCAGTCCTCATAGTGATCCGTGCCAGACTACTGCCGTTCAGAGTGGTTGCTTCAATGGCTTCCGGCAATTGCTCCTTGGAAAGCCCCAGCTGTTCCACCAGGTCGGCATCAATAAAGCTGCCATCGGCACCTGAATCGATAAACGCGTTCATCTCTAAGCTCTGATCCTTATTCATAAGGGTCGCAGGAAAACGGGGTCTGACAGGATCTTTGAGAGGTTGAAACTGGCTCGCTAAAATTCCTCCCAAAACTAGCGAGCCGGGCAGTTTAACGGGTGCTGTGGACAAGCGGAGATGTAATGTCCCGAGCTACCACAGTAGAGACAGCTGTTGGTCTCACGTCTACGTTGGCGCTCTTCCTTAGTTAGCCCGTGTCGCCCCACTTGCATTGGTTCAGGATCTGGTGGCAAGACCCCTCCACTAATCCCGTGTGGGGAATAACGATCAATACATTCTGGTTCACTTCCTGAACCGAATGGTAACCGAGATGCTGATTGATTGGATGGGCCCCACTGCTTCTCCCTCCTTCTCTCTCGGACTCTATTATCTACCCGAATAGATAAAGTGACCAAGCTGTCTAGGGCACTAGGCTCTGGATAGGATATCAGCTCGTCCTTGAGTTGCTCCGACAACCCCTGGTAAAAAGCCGCTTGTAGTGACTCCTCATTCCAACCACTCTCCACAGACAATGTCCTGAACTCGATCATAAAGTCTGCCACACTGCGAGCTCCTTGGCGAAGAGTGAACAAACGCTTAGATGCGTCCTTACCTCGGACTGGATGGTCAAAAAGCTTTCTCATCTCTCCCGTGAACTCCTGGTATGAAGCCATGCAGGTCTCCTGTCGTTCCCAAACGGCGGAAGCCCATTCCAGAGCTCTTCCACGCAGCAGTTCAATAAAAAAAACTATCCTAGCCTTGTCAGTGGCGTAAGAATGGGGCTGCAGATCAAACACTCACCCACACTGCATAAGAAACGAATGGCATCTTCCCAAATCCCCTTCATATTTATCAGGCGTCGGTACCTTGGGTTCACGGAAGGAAAACCGCACCAGACACGGCAGGTGAGATGGGTGAAACAGGTGGTGAATGAATCGCCGGCAAACTGAGCTGATCCTGGATTTGGGTCAAGCTAGCAGATAAGTTCTGGATTGAACCCGCTATCTCCTGTAGCGCCGTCTTGTGTTGTCCCAATGTCTTCCCCTGCTGGGTAATGGCATGGCAAACGGAGTCCAGGTCCGCTGGGTTCATCCTTGGCCGGATCGTTCTGTCACGTTCTTTCAAAATCGAACCCAGAAGCAGACCAGGACAAGGAGAGTAGGAAGAAGGTGAGTATTTATTTACAAGTGAATGTGAATGGGTAGATATATCCAGGTGGCGTAGTGGGCAGCAGTGGTGAGTTGATGGGAGTAAATAGGTGGATCCAATGGGGTAGCGGAATCCTCCGACAACCAGGTGGGAATGGGGTAAATGATCCGGGTGAGTAACTTAAGACAGAACAAATGGAGGTAAGTTTAAGGCAAGCAATACGTACAAAACAACAAAACAAATTCTATCCAACTCGAGGCTGATACTATGGCACAACATACTGTTCATGGCTAACGATCCGGCAGGGAATGGGTGTCAGGTCCGGGCTTATGAAGAGGAGAGATGATGATCAGGACCAGGTGTGCAGATAGCTGATGGGATACAGGTGCGGGTAATCAGAACTCCCAACTGGCCACATTGCCCGGCAACCAGACAGGGTGCGTTCCAGGACGCCGGAAAAAACACTCCAGGACAGAACACAGGCAAAAACAGACTCAGGAAACGGGATTCGTGACAGTAACATTCACATGGAATGACTGACAGCATCCAAACCGGACATCAGAAATAGGGTAAGTAGTTATTTGGACTTCCACTTTCATGAAAAACATCTTAATTCAGAGTATTACAGCTATAGGCTACATTAGAAAGAAAGCAGTGTATGTAGAAATACAACATACAGATACACAGTTATCTAGTCCACATGATAGAGAAGCATCGGCATCCATAAAACCCTAATACATTGCTTTGAACGAAATGTCTTCCTATAGCATTCTGAGTGATGTGCCTGTGCACTGCTGAGTATGACCAAAGGGCAGGTTTCTCTTAGATCACTTGTTAGAAAAATATCATTTTCAACTAATGGTCACATAAAGAGCATAACTTAATTGGTGAGATTTTAACCTTGGCCTACAATTTCCATGCCCCCGCGGAAATCTAATTAACTTAATAAAAAATCCCCATCAAAGTCTGTTTAAGATATAGATTTTTTGTGTGGGCCGCCACATCCACCGATATCGCCCTTCTGCATCTGCGGTGAAAGGTGGCAGTGTTAGAGTGGTGTTTGTCAGATCATGAGACATCCCGAAGATTGGTCTGTAGCGTCCATACTGTTTGGCCTACTATTATGACCCCTCTGTGGAAAGCTGAGACTCTAATGAACACTATGGTATTCTCAGTTTTGCTCTTGGACGCCCACAATACTCACCTTAAGGTCCCTGGAACCAGTTTACAAATGAATGGTAGTACAGTGGATTCGGAAAGTATTCAGACCCCTTCCCTTTGCCCCCATTTTGTTAAGTTACAGCCTTATTCTAGAATGAATTAAATTAAAATGTTCCTCATCAATTTACACACAATACCCCATAATGACAAAGCGTAAACCATTTTTGCAAATTTATTACCAATTTAAAACAAAAATTCTTTACTTACATAAGTATTCAGACCTTTTGCTATGAGACTCAAAATTGAGCTCAGGTGCATCCTGTTTCCATTGATCATCCTTGAGATGTTTCCACAACTTGATTGGAATCCACTTGTGGTTAATTCAATTGATTGGACATGATTTGGAAAGGCACACACATGTCTATATAAGGTCTCACAGTTGATAGTGCAAGTCAGAGCAAAAACCAAGCCATGAGGTCGAAGGAATTGTCGGTAGAGCTCAGAGACAGGATTGTGTCGAGGCACAGATCTGTGGAAGGGTACCAAAAAATGGCTGCAGCATTGAAGGTCCCCAAGAACATAGTGGCCTCCATCATTCTTAAATGGAAGAAGTTTGGAAGAAGTTTGGAACCACCAAAACGCTTCCTAAAACTGAGCAATTGGAGAGAAGGGCCTTTTTAAGGGAGGTGACCGATATCCTGATGGGCACTCTGACATAGCTCCAGAGTCCAGAGTTCCTCTGTGGAGATAGGAGAGCCTTCCAGAAGGACAACCATCTCTGCAGTACTCCACCAATCAGGCCTTTGTGGTAGAGTGGCCAGACGGAAGCCATTCCTCAGTAAAAGGCACATGACAGCCCACTTGGAGTCAGCCAAAGAGCACCTAAAGATTCTCTGAACATGAGAAACAAAATGTTCTGGTCTGATGAAACCAAGATTGAACTCTTTGGCCTGAATGCCAAGTGTCGCGTCTGGAGGAAACTTGGCACCATCCCTACGGTGAAGCATGGTGGTGGCAGCTTCATGCTGTGGGGATGTTTTTCAGCGGCAGGGACTGGGAGACTAGTCAGGATCGAGTGAAAGAACAGAACAAAGTACAGAGAGATCATTGATGAAAACCTGCTCCAGAGCGCTCAGGACCTCAAACTGGGGCGAAGGTTCACCTTCCAACAGGACTTTCCGAATGCACTGTATACAGTGGAGCAAAAAAAAGTATTTAGTCAGCCACCAATTGTGCAAGTTCCCCCTACTTAAAAAGATGAGAGAGGCCTGTAATGTTCATCATAGGTACACTTCAACTATGACAGACAAAATGAGAAAAAAAAATCCAGAAAATCACATTGTAGGATTTTTAATTAATTAATTTGCAAATTATGGTGGAAAATCAGTATTTGGTCAATAACAAAAGTTTATCTCAATACTTTGTTATATACCCTTTGTTGGTAATGACAGAGGTCAAATGTTTTCTGTAAGTCTTCACAAGTTTTTCACACACTGTTGCTGGTATTTTGGCCCATTCCTCCATGCAGATCTCCTCTAGAGCAGTGATGTTTTGGGGCTGTTGCTGGGCAACATGGACTTTCAACTCCCTCCAAGGATTTTCTATGGGGTTGAGATCTAGAGACTGGCTAGGCCACTCCAGGTCCTTGAAATGCTTCTTACAAAGCCACTCCTTCGTTGCCCGGGCGGTGTGTTTAGGATCATTGTCATGCTGAAAGACCCAGCCACATTTCATCTTCAATGCCCTTGCTGATGGAAGGTTTTCACTCAAAATCTCACGATACATGGCCCCATTCATTCTTTCCTTTACACGGCTCAGTCGTCCTAGTCCCTTTGCAGAAAAACAGCCCCAAAGCATGATGTTTCCACCCCCATGTTTCACAGTAGGTATGGTGTTCTTTGGATGCAACTCAGCATTTCTTGTCCTCCAAACACGAAGAGTTGAGTTTTTACCAAAAAGTTATATTTTGGTTTCATCTGAATATATGACATTCTCCCAATCTTCTTCTGGATCATCCGAATGCTCTCTAGCAAACTTCAGACGGGCCTGGACATGTCTGGCACTGCACTGCCACACCAAACTGGAATTCTTCCGACTAGCTTGGAAAGACAGTACCGTGCAGTACCGAAGAGCCCTTACTGCTGCTCGATCATCCTATTTTTCTACCTTAATTGAGGAAAATAAGAACAATCCGAAATTCCTTTTTGATACTGTCGCAAAGCTAACTAAAAAGCAGCATTCCCCAAGAGAGGATGGCTTTCACTTTAGCAGTGATAAATTCATGAACTTCTTTGAGGAAAAGATCATGATTATTAGAAAGCAAATTACGGACTCCTCTTTAAATCTGCGTATTCCTTCAAAGCTCAGTTGTCCTGAGTCTGCACAACTCTGCCAGGACTTAGGATCAAGAGAGACGCTCAAGTGTTTTAGTACTATATCTCTTGACACAATTATGAAAGTAATCATGGCCTCTAAACCTTCAAGGTGCATACTGGACCCTATTCCAACTAAACTACTGAAAGAGCTGCTTCCTGTGCTTGGCCCTCCTATGTTGAACATTATAAACGGCTCTCTATCCACCGGATGTGTACCAAACTCACTAAAATTGGCAGTAATAAAGCCTCTCTTGAAAAAGCCGAACCTTGACCCAGAAAATATAAAAAACTATCGGCCTATATCGAATCTTCCATTCCTCTCAGAATTTTTAGAAAAGGCTGTTGCGCAGCAACTCACTGCCTTCCTGAAGACATACAATGTATACGAAATGCTTCAGTCTGGTTTTAGACCCCATCATAGCACTGAGACTGCACTTGTGAAGGTGGTAAATGACCTCTTAATGGCATCAGACCGAGGCTCTGCATCTGTCCTCGTGCTCCTAGACCTTAGTGCTGCTTTTGATACCATCGATCACCACATTCTTTTGGAGAGATTGGAAACCCAAATTGGTCTACACGGACAAGTTCTGGCCTGGTTTAGATCTTATCTGTCAGAAAGATATCAGTTTGTCTCTGTGAAAGGTTTGTCCTCTGACAAATCAACTGTAAATTTCGGTGTTCCTCAAGGTTCCGTTTTAGGACCACTATTGTTTTCACTATATATTTTACCTCTTGGGGATGTCATTCGAAAACATAATGTTAACTTTCACTGCTATGCGGATGACACACAGCTGTACATTTCAATGAAACATGGTGAAGCCCCAAAATTGCCCTCGCTAGAAGCATGTGTTTCAGACATAAGGAAGTGGATGGCTGCAAACTTTCAAACTTTTTTTCAAACTCGGACAAAACAGAGATGCTTGTTCTAGATCCCAAGAAACAAAGATATCTTCTGTTGAATCTGACAATTCATCTTAATGGTTGTACAGTCGTCTCAAATAAAACTGTGAAGGACCTCGGCGTTACTCTGGACCCTGATCTCTCTTTTGAAGAACATATCAAGACCATTTCAAGGACAGCTTTTTTCCATCTACGTAACATTGCAAAAGTCAGACACTTTTTGTCCAAAAATGATGCAGAAAAATGAATCCATGCTTTCTTCACTTCTAGGTTAGACTACTGCAATGCGCTACTTTCCGGCTACCTGGATAAAGCACTAAATAAATTTCAGTTAGTGCTAAATACGGCTGCTAGAATCCTGACTAGAACCAAAAAATTTGATCATATTACTCCAGTGCTATCCTCCCTACACTGGCTTCCTGTCAAAGCAAGGGCTGATTTCAAGGTTTTACTGCTAACCTAGAAAGCATTACATGGGCTTGCTCCTACCCATCTCTCTGATTTGGTCCTGCCGTACATACCTACACGTATGCTACGGTCACAAGACGCAGGCGCCTTAATTGTCCCTAGAATTTCTAAGCAAACAGCTGGAGGCAGGGCTTTCTCCTATAGAGCTCCATTTTTATGGAACGGTCTGCCTACCCATGTCAGAGACGCAAACTCTGTCTCAACCTTTAAGTCTTTACTGAAGACACATCTCTTCAGTGGGTCATATGATTGAGTGTAGTCTGGCCCAGGAGTGGGTTGAACGGAAAGGCTCTGGAGCAACGAACCACCCTTGCTGTCTCTGCCTGGCCGGTTCCCCTCTTTCCACTGGGATTCTCTGCCTCTAACCCTATTACAGGGGCTGAGTCACTGGCTTACTGGGGCTCTCTCATACCGTCCCTGGGAGGGGTGCGTCACCTGAGTGGGTTGAGTCACTGATGTGATCATCCTGTCTGGGTTGGCGCCCCCCCCCCCTTGGGTTGTGCCATGGCGGAGTTCTTTGTGGGCTATACTCAGCCTTGTCTCAGGATGGTAAGTTGGTGGATGAAGATATCCCTCTAGTGGTGTGGGGGCTGTGCTTTGGCAAAGTGGGTGGGGTTATATCCTTCCTGTTTGGCCTTGTCCGGGGGTGTCCTCGGATGGGGCCACAGTGTCTCCTGACCCCTCCTGTCTCAGCCTCCAGTATTTATGCTGCAGTAGTTTGTGTCGGGGGGCTAGGGTCAGTTTGTTATATCTGGAGTACTTCTCCTGTCCTATTCAGTGTCCTGTGTGAATTTAAGTGTGCTCTCTCTAATTCTCTCTTTCTTTCTCTCTCTCGGAGGACCTGAGTCCTTGGACCATGCCTCAGGACTACCTGACATGATGACTCCTTGCTGTCCCCAGTCCACCTGGCCGTGCTGCTGCTCCAGTTTCAACTGTTCTGCCTTATTATTATTGGACCATGCTGGTAATTTGCTCACCGTTCTTGTGATAATTCTGACCCCACGGGGTGAGATCTTGCGTGGAGCCCCAGATCGAGGGAGATTATCAGTGGTCTTGTATATCTTCCATTTCCTAATAATAGCTCCCACAGTTGATTTCTTCAAACCAAGCTGCTTACCTTTTGCAGATTCAGTCTTCCCAGCCTGGTGTAGGTCTACAATTTTGTTTCTGGTGTTCTTTGACAGCTCTTTGGTCTTGGCCATAGTGGAGTTTGGAGTGTGACTGTTTGAGGTTGTGGACAGGTGTCTTTTATACTGATAACAATTTCAAACAGGTGCCATTAATACAGGTAACGAGTGGAGGACAGAGGAGCCTCTTAAAGAAGAAGTTACAGATCTGTGAGAGCCAGAAATCTTGCTTGTTTGTAGGTGACCAAATACTTATTTTCCACCATAATTTGCAAATAAATTCATTAAAAATCCTACCATGTGATTTTCTGGATTTTTTTTCTCATTTTGCCTGTCATAGTTGAAGTGTACCTATGATGTAAATTACAGGCCTCTCTCATCTTTTTAAGTGGGAGAACTTGCACAATTGGTGGCTGACTAAATACTTTTTTGCCCCACTGTAGATGTGAATAGTTTAGTGCTTAAAATAAGGGAATAAATACATGTAAAAAGTAAATAAAATAGTTTCTTGATCTTTGTTATATCTCTCAGATATGCAGTAGGACAGACACTTCAGAACAAACTTCCTTTACATTTTTTGGGGACTATCTGTTGTTCCATGTAGTGAATCTGTTATTCAATGCATTTCTATTGGCTAATAGCTGTAATGCCAAATTCAATGTTTCATCCAATATTTTTTTTAGTATATATATTTTTGTATACCTTGAGGGGTCTTAAAATAAAAAATAAAATAGCTAAATATTCCTTATCAGGGGAAAACACAGAGTGAATAATTGTCTCAACATTGACTTTTACACTGTTATCGCCCAGGTAGATTCCAGATTATTTATTGTCTCTGGCCTGCGTGTTCCAACTGGTGAAAGGAGAGATTGCAAACAGGTCTGTGGAGCTTTGGAACACAAAAGCCCTGAATGAAAAGGCTGAAACTGCGGAGGAGAGAGCGGAGAATAGACAGGAGGGTGGAGTCCCTCCCTTCAGTTAGCTGCTGACATGAAAAATTATAATTATGTTGATGTCAAGATCATTCATAGCAGGGATCCTGAACACGATCACTGGTGATTACCAAAGGCGGGCTACGCCCTGCTGTTAAAGGGAGAGAGAGTGTGTGTGTGTGTGTGTGTGTGTGTGTGTGTGTGTGTGTGTGTGTGTGTGTGTGTGTGTGTGTGTGTGTGTGTGTGTGTGTGTGTGTGTGTGTGTGTGTGTGTAAGCTGTGGAATTGTACAGAAAGACACATATCTTAAGTTTCAAAAAGAAGGGCACGTAATTCTGTCTCCAGTGCCTTTAGGCCAAAAGACTGCAGCGTCAAATAGCACAGTAAATATAGGGTTCATAGGTTTAAGCTTCTCCACCATTTGATACATACATTATCTTCCAAGAAAATAGAGACATTAAAAAGGTGTTTCTTTCCTCTAGCCAGGTTCCAGATCTGCTTGTACTGTTTTGCCAACTCGTGTTTGGTGCGACGGCCATAAAGGTTGGCGATGCACCACAAACAGATCTGGGAGAGGCTATATTTTTTTCCCAGTAGAATGGCACCATCTCCCTCCTCACATGGTGTACTTGACTGGAGGCCAGAGGCGTGGATAAAAAGCCTACAGGTTGATCTCTGTTCTGTTCATTCCAGAGTTCAGGGTGATTAGCACGGTAGTAAAGACCCATCCAGTCAAATCATGTCGAATTCCTGCCCCGTGAGAACTTTCTGGGGAACAAGCACTGAAACATACCGCTGCTTTCAGGAATAAGTCAGGTAGCTCATTTATAGTGCAATATGGAATACTAGAACTGGAATCAGAAAAGATGACCAACATCGTCAGGGTTACTTAGAAGCAAGGAATCGTAAAACATGTCTCGCTCAAAGGAACAGTTCCCATTCAGAAAAGCAGCCCCCGAGTCTCCCAAGTGGCGCAGCGGTCTGAGGCACTGCATCGCAGTGCTGAGGCATCCCTTCAGCCCCGGTTCGATCCCAGGCTGTGTCACAGTCGGCCGTGTACGGGAGACCCATGAGGCGGCGCACAACTGGCCCAGCGTCGTCGGGGTTAGGGGAGGGTTTGGCTGGTATTTCCTTGTCTCACCGTGCTCTAGAGACTCCTTGTGGCATGCTTGCGCCTGCAAGTTGACTTCGGTCATCAGTTGGATGGCGTTTCCTCTGACGGCTGGCTTCTGGGTTAAGAGAGCAGTGTGTCAAGAAGCCGTGGTACTTAGCAGGGTCGTGTTTCAGAGGACGCAAGGCTCTCGACATTCGCCTCTCCTGAGTCCGTAGGGGAGTTGCAGTGATGAGACAAGACTGTAACTACCAATTGGATACCACAAAATGAAGGAGAAAAAAGGGGTATAAAATATTTATATATTTTTAAAAGCAGCCACACGCTGCCAACCACAAAATAACCTCACATGACGTGACTCTGATAGAGGAAGAGGGTGAGAGCCTCAGAGGTGTCACATTTTAAAGGTGTGGTGTATCAAAGCACAACACAAAAGAAAAGACAAAAGCTATTCACAAATCATGAACAGATGGCATGTGGGAATAGAGGTAGAGATATGTCAACTTTACCTCTCTATCATAGCAACCGGGTCGGTGTCCCAAATGGCATTCTATCCCCTATATAGTGAACTACTTTTGAAAATGGTGCCAATTTGGATGCATCCCAATTGAGTTAGGATCAGTATTTCTATTCAGGTGCGCTGACTCTTGTCGCTGAATAGGCAATAGTACAGGAAATAGAATAGGCAACTTGAATGAACACAACCCAACATGTTGAAGTATGCAAAGTAGACTGTTGAACAGTTCAACAAGTCCGTGAATATGCAATGGTATTTAAGACATAGTCCTGAACTAAAAAGAGCAATTCAAATGTCGATTCTCAGTTAAGCATGTTTTTAGTCCATGACCAGTTTTATTCTGGGCCCAGGAAACAGGCCTCTAAGATTCTTTGCACTGTAACCAATTCTCACTACTTTACAGTGATGCAACCCCTCTGGTCCGTATCAAACTGGGTTGGGTTCCATGCATGTTTAAATGGTTTGTGTCGCCTACTCTGTCTGCCTCTATTAAATCATCATGTGTCAGGTACACTGTTAATGATTGGCCGACCTGTTGGCCAGTAAGACGCCATAAAACCTGGGTCTGTCAACCACCTGGTAGGATAACTCCCTCTCCAGCCGTACACAGACCATAAAACATCAACCTATCTGGAGAGCAAACAGGGGAGGGGTCAGCACAGGTCCACTCAGGGACGTACATTCACAAGTGCACATACAATTTCAATGTATTATTCGAGTTTCTGAGCATAAATATATATATACAGTTGAAGTTGGAAGTTTACATACACCTCAGCCAAATACATTTAATCCTAAATTGTTCACAATTCCTGACATTTAATCCTACGTATTTACTGTACTCTATATCATCTACTGCATCTTTATGTAATACATGTATCACTAGCCACTTTAACTATACCACTTTGTTTACATACTCATCTCATATGTATATGCTGTACTCAATACCATCTACTGTATCTTGCCTATGCCGCTCTGTACCATCACTCATTCATATATCTTTATGTACATATTCTTTATCCCCTTACACTTGTGTCTATAAGGTAGTAGTTTTGGAATTGTTAGCTAGATTACTTGTTGGTTATTACTGCATTGCCGGAACTAGAAGCACAAGCATTTCGCTACACTCGCATTAACATCTGATAACCATGTGTATGTGACAAATAGCATTTGATTTTAATACAAATTCCCTGTCTTAGGTCAGTTAGGATCACCACTTTATTTTAAGAATGTAAAATGTCAGAATAACAGTAGAGAGAATGATTTATTTAAGCTTTTATGTCTTTCATCACATTCCCAGTGGGTCAGAAGATTACATACACTCAATTAGTATTTGGTAGCATTGCCTTTAAATTGTTTAACTTGGGCCAAATGTTTTGGGTAGCCTTCCACAAGCTTCCCACAATACGTTGGGTGAATTTTGGCCCATTCCTCCTGACAGAGCTGGTGTAAATGAGTCAGGTTTGTAGGCCTCCTTGCTTGAACACGCCTTTTCAGTTCTGCCCACACATTTTCTATGGGATTGAGGTCAGGGCTTTGTGATGGTCACTCCAATACCTTTACTTTGTTGTCTTTAGACCATTTTCCACAACTTTGGAAGTATGCTTGGGGTCATTGTCCATTTGGAAGACCCATTTGCAACCAAGCTTTAACATGTTTTGAGATGTTGCTTCAATATATCCACAGAATCTTCTTCCTCATGACGCCATCTATTTTGTGAAGTGCACCAGTCCCTCCTGCAGCAAAGAACCCCTGTGTGTAACGAACCTCGTCCTCCTCTTCTGAGGAGGAGTAGCCAGAAGGATCGGAGGACCAATTTGCAGCGTGGTCAGTGTCCATAATGTTTATTTTAATACATAAACTGAACATTCCGAAATACAAAACAATAAACGTGAAATGAACGAAACAGTCCCGTGTGGTACGAACACTAACACGGAAGACAAACACCCATAATCCAATTGTGAAACCCAGGCTACCTAAGTACGATTCTCAATCAGGGACAACAATTGACAGCTGCCTCTGATTGAGAACCATACTGAGCCAAACTAAAAAACCAACATAGAAAAACAAATATAGACAGCCCACCCAACTCACGCCCTGACCATACTAAAACAAAGATATAATAACAGAACTAAGTTCAGAACGTGGCACTGTGCTTCACTGTTGGGATGGTGTTCTTCGGCTTGCAATCCTCCCCCTTTTTCCTCCAAACATAACGATGATCATTATGGCCAAACAGTTCCTGTTTGGCCACATTTCTCCAAAAAGTATGATCTTTGCCCCATATAGTCTGGCTTTTTTATGGCGGTTTTGGAGCAGTGGCTTCTTCCTTGCTGAGCGGCCTTTCAGGTTCAATCTATATTGGACTCGTTTTACTGTGGATAAAGATACTTTTGTACCGGTTTCCTCCAGCATCTTCACAAGGTCCTTTGCTGCTGTTCTGGGATTGATTTGCACTTTTCGCACCAAAGTACGTTCATCTCTAGGAGACAGAACGCGTCTCCTTCCTGAGTGGTATGACAGCTGAGTGGAGCCATGGTTTTTATACTTGCGTACTATTGTTTGTACAGATGAACGTGGTACCTTCAGGTGTTAGGAAATTGCTTCCAAGGATGAACCAGACTTGTGAAAGTCTGATTTATTTTGGTTTTCCCATGATGTCAAGCAAAGAGGCACTTCAATTGACTCAAATGATGTCAATTAGCCTATCAGAAGCTTCTAAAGCCATGACATAATTTTCTGGAATTTTCCAAGCTGTTTAAAGGCACAGTCAACTTAGTGTATGTCAACTTCTGACCCACTGGAATTGTGATACAGTGATGTATAAGTGAAATAATATGTCTGTAAACAATTGTTGGAAAAATTACTTGTGTCGTGCACAAAGTAGATGTCCTAACCAACTTGTCAAAACTATAGTTTGTAATAAGACATTTGTGGAGTGGTTTAAAAAAAAAACGAGTTTTAATGATTCCAACCTAAGTGTATCTAAGTGTATGTAAACTGTATAACATGAAAGTTGGACAGAACAACTACTGGACAAAAAAACATCTCCTGATGGAATCGTAACAGACAGCTTGACAGTCTGATGACTGAGATGAGGCAACCTTTGAGTTAGGACACACACACACACACACACACACACACACACACACACACACACACACACACACACACACACACACACACACACACACACACACACACACACACACACACACACACACACACACACACACACACACACACACACACACACACAGAAGTGGGAGATGAGTGGCGGGACAGACAGTCAGCCAATTTCTATAGTGGGAGATTGCTGACAATATTGTTGTAAATTAAGACTTCCTGAAAGGGCAGAAACAGACAGGAGAGTTGTGCCTGCGTGTTAGACAGGTACTCAAGTACAATACAACAATAGTGTTGAAATATCGCAGTGTCATTCTCTGTAATAGGGCTCCCCCTTTTGGTTGAACACTGTACTCTCATGCAAGTTATTCCTCCCACTCTTTATCATAGGTGACTGTGCTAACAGTCACTCTTAACTGTCATACTTCTTCTTTTCAAATAATACTTACAGGCCAACATTTTCGCAGTACAATAGAATTGTGCAAAGCGCAACCAATACCATAAACCTTACTATAATCTTGCAGTGTGATTTAATTTAAAAAGTTTCTTCAACAATTTGTGAGGCACTTATTTAACTACAATTTATTAAACTGAGCTACACATAATTAGTCACTTCTTTATAAGGCACATTGTTGAAGAAAAGTTACGCAGACATATTTTTCCGAGGTTTATAGTCATTTTTGCACTTTGCACAATCCTTTGAGCCAGGTGAAACCAGCCTGATTGCTGCATTCACCATTCTATTTCACTTTATATAATGGTGAACACGGTGATTATGCTCGTTACACCAGACTACAATTATTTTGCATTAGGAAAACGTCACCCTTTTAACTCTCAGTTGAGCAGTGAATTTCAAGCACAGTTTCAACCACAAAGACCAGGGAGGTTTTCCAATGCCTCGCCAAGAAGGGCACCTATTGGTAGATGGGTAAAAAACATTTTTTACAGACAATGAATATCCCTTTGAGCACGGTGAAGTTAATAATTACACTTTGGACGGTGTATCAAAACACCCAGTCACTACAAAGATACAGGTGTCCTTTATAAACTCAGTTGCCGGAGAGAAAGGAAACTGCTCAAGGACTTCACAATGAGGCCAATGATGACTTTAAAACAGTTACAGAGTTTAATGGCTGTGATAGTAGAAACCTGAGGATTTATTAACAATACTAACCTAATTGACAGAGTGAAAAAAAGGAAGCCCGTACAGAATAAAATATTCCCAAAACATGCATCCTGTTTGCAACGAGGCAATAAAGTAATACTGTAAAAAATGTGGACAAATATACTTTTTGTCCTGAATACAAAGTGTTATGTTCGGGGCGAATACAACACATTACTGAACACTACTCTCCATATTTTCAAGCATAGTGGTGGCTGCATCATGTTACGGGTATGCTTGTCATCATTAAGGACTGGGGAGTTTTTCAGGATTAAAAGAAACAGAATGGAGCTAAGCACAGGCAAAATACTATAGGAACCTGGTTCAGTCTGCTTTCTACCAGACACTGGGAGATTAATTCATCTTTCAGCAGGACAATATCCTAAAACACGAGGCCAAATCTACACTGGAGTTGCTTACCAAAAAGACAGTGAATGTTCCTGAGTGGCCGAGTTACAGTTTTGACTTAAATCTGCTTGAAAATCTATGGCAAGACCAATTTGACAACCAATTTGACAGCGAATAATGGGAAAATGTTGCACAATCCAGGAGTGGACTTAACCAGAAAGACTAAAAACAGCTGTAATCGCTGCCAAAGGTGATTCTAACATATATTGACTCAGGGAGTTGAATACTTTTCTAATTAAGATATATTAGTGTTTTATTTTTTTACCCAGTTCAGTAATTTGCAATTTGATTAGAGCTATTGATAAGAGCTTGGTAAATCAGTAATCCGTTTGGATAAGGCAATTGTAAATATAAATGACACTTGCTTTAGATATATTTGTCCTTAAAATGGAGACAAATGTGAAACGAGTCATAATGAAGCATAACTGAAGCATGTCAACACATCAATGTTCCCACAGTAAAGTTTCTGAAATGCTGTTGCCATTACACAGAATTGAAATTTGCATGGCCTTTTAACTTGCTGGAATGGGCACTCTCGAATGTCTTAATTATAGGCTACCCCGACTTTCTCTGTTTCCTAATTCGATCATGTTAAATAGTAGCCACTATCAGTATCTAAATGTAGGCTCCTTATGGAGCGGAGCACAGACCAAGTCGTAAAAGTTGGAACCCGACTCATGGCGCAAAACTTGACTATGTCATCACACAGTTCCATGGTTAGTGCAGGCAATAGACGAGGGCATAGCCTACTATTGTACACTATTCTTCCTGTTATAATTCTATCTACACTAATCGTGCAACATTACCATCGGTTAAAGAGCTGAATGTGGCAATTTTCCACCGATTTCTATCTTTCATTCATAAAGGCTCTCCAAACCTGTTTTTTTTATGATTCATAGATACTTTCCTAACCCTAAATAATCTACAAGATCAGAGTATTTTTAAATGTACCAATTTGTGCTGTAACTGAGATGAATATTCATATACAGTGGGGCAAAAAAAATGTAGTCACCCACCACTTGTGCAAGTTCTCCCACTTAAAAAGATGAGAGAGGCCTTTCTCATTTTGTCTGTCATAGTTGAAGTGTACCTATGATGACAATTACAGGCCTCTCTCATCTTTTTAAGTGGGAGAACTTGCACAATTGGTGGATGACTAAATACTTTTTTGCCCCACTGTATATATTTCCCAACTTTTCTCCTAGATATATGACAGACACTTCAAAACCTTAGCGCTTATTATTGATTTTTTAAATGTATTTTTTTCCATTCGTGAATGTGTTACTCAATGTGTTTCTCCAGGGTATAGTAGTAAAGGATACATTCTCAAGAATATAAAATCTTTTCTGGGGATACCTAAAGAGGTCCTCCTATCAAATATCTATATGATCCATGGTATGACCTTATGTCAGACTACTGAAAACAAACTACTGACCACAACTACTGAACTACACACCTACTTAACAAAACTACTGACCACTACTGACCACAACTACTGGCCAAAATGACTGACCACAAACAACCACAACCGGTGATTGTCAGCCAAGTAACTGTCGGTCTTATGGTAATTTACCGTTAATTAACATAAACACATTAAGCATAACCTTGCTTCCACACATATCCCACAAGCCACTGATGCAGAACTTTTACTACACGAAGCCTTAGTTTATCCATCACTACTGGACTACCGACATAATCTGCACAAGGTTTTTTTTTCTTCTTCCAACAGGCCCCTGTCGAGACGTCCCCTGAATGCCCATCTGCTAGCCTGCTAACCGCGGTCCGCTAGCTGTCTAGAGCATATTGGACTTTTAGTTGAAGAGTTATAGGCATAGTGGCCCAATTTCTTGGGCCACTATACCTTTCTATTTTACCAATTGGACTAAACCCCTTTGCTACATGGAAACCTACTACTCCATCAAGACTGGTCTATTCGACGTAACCGAACGAGGAGACTATAACAGACTTCCTTCGTCATGACGTCCCTAGTGTGGGAGCAAGCGGTACATATAGGGACAAACATAATACTGTAGAGCAAAGGTGTACATTAGACCACAAGAGGAAGAGGATACACTTAGAGTGCATTTGCCATTCTGGTAAAAACAGGAAACCAAGAAATAACAGACGTAATGGCCAAAGCCATAAAATGCATAAATGTTTAGGGTAAAATGCATTGTCTATTGTAGAGGACAGGAAACCAAAGCAAGGCCATGAGAGCATAGGACAGTTGGACATATCGAGGTCAGAGGGACACACAAAGGAGGGGGTCAGCCAAATGACCAACTGATGGACTATAGACATAGTACATATATTATTTTTAGGACATGAAGATGCTGAAGGAATGATAGAAGAGACACATAGTCTACGAGTCCTAATAAGGACAGACATACCAAAGAACACACCATGCTAAACATAAGGGGCCCATAGGATAAGATGGGCATGTATTATTTTTGGGACATGAAGAGGTCCTGCCACCATTATAATTTTAATTATAACGTTGAGATGTTCAGTCCAACTTCTATGGCTTGTCAAAGGTGATCTGATACTATGTATACTTTTGGAACTATAACCATTTACATGTTTCATAAATAAACATGGGTTTGAATGAGAACAATCGGAATACAGTGGTAGCTTTCAAAATGGTCCAGGTCCAAATTTGAAAAGCTAAGTTTATACTAACTTGAAATTCTCAAAAAAATCCTTTATAAACTGAAAAATTTGAATTAGCACAACACAACTCACCAACAGTAACTCTTGATCCGTTCAAGCTAGAGACACCAAACCAATATTCACATGTTCAGACTATCCTATCTTAAAATCTGGTTCAAATTGTATATATTATAACTGTACACATTTGCATAAATTAGCATAAAACAACTCACCAACAATAACTCTTGAACCGCTCAAGCTAGATACACCAAACCAACAAACCAACAATGTTCAGGCTATCCTAACATTTTTTCTAACTTTATCAACTATAACTATATATATTTTCATACATTTCCATAAAATAACCCACCAACAGTAACTCTTGAACCATTCAAGCTGGAGACACCAAACCAACGTTCACATGTTCAGGCTATCTAACTTCAAATGATTAAAAACGTTATCAACTATAATTATATAAATTAACTATAGTTGTAAACATTTGCATAAATGAACATAAAACAACCCACCAACAGTAACTCTTGATCGGTTCAAGGTAGAGACACTAAACCAACATTCACATGTGCCTCTTATCCCAAATTCAAATTCTTAAAAACATTGATCAACTATCACTATAGATTTGCATTAAATATCCCACCAACAGTAAGTCTTCAACCATTCAGGCTATAGGCACCAAACCACCTTTCACATGTTCAGGCTATCCTAACTTAACATTCTGTGAAACTTGCATGAACTGCAACTATATAAATGTGCATACATTTGCATACAATAGCCACCAACAGTAAGTCTTGAACAGTTCAAGCTAGAGACACCACACCAACTTTCACACCACACATTATTCAAGGAAATGTACTTTTCTAGTTTTATACACTCATTATTGTTCATCTTTATAAAGTGTGTCAATCACCTTTGACACAAATTATTCTACAATGTAGAAAATAGTAAAAAATAAAGAAAAACCCTGGATGAGTAGGTGTGTTCACCTTCCAACAGGACAATGACCCAAAGCACACAGCCAAGACACAGCCAAGACCACGCAGGACAGGCTTCAGGACAAGTCTCTGAATGTCCTTGAGAGGCAAAACCAGAGCCTGGACATAAAACCTGATCGAACATTTCTGGAGAGACCTGAAAATTGCTGTGCAGCGACGCTCGCCGTCCAACTTGACAGAGCTTGAGAGGATCTGCAGAGAAGAATGGGATAAACTCCACAAATACAGGTGTGCCAAGCTTGTAGCGTCATACCCAAGCAGACTCCGGGCTGTAATTGTTGCCAAAGGTGCTTGATGATGTAAATGTGATCAAAAATGTCTAAAATCCTGTTTTTGCCTTGTCACTATGGTGTAGTATTGTGTGTAGATTTAATACATTTTGGAATAAGGCTGTAACATAAAAATGCACTTAAATAGTGAACGGAGGACGCTGTTCCCGTGTTTCATTTAAAAAAAAATTATATTAGGAAAGTTGAGAAATAAATATAGTAGTCCCAGCCTATAGAAAGCTGATGGGATCCTCCTCTTTTAAATAGAGGCCATCACTCTGTTTTCTCACACAATTGTATAGCCTATAGAAATATAGGCTATACAGCATAGCCTAGTGGGGCGGCAGCATAGCCTAGTGGTTAGAGCGTTGGACTAGTAACCGGAAGGTTGCGAGTTCAAACCCCCGAGCTGACAAGGCCCCTGAACAGGCAGTTAACCCACTGTTCCCAGGCTGTCATTGAAAATAAGAATATGTTCTTAACTGGTTAAATAAAGGTAAAAAAAATTCTTTTTTAAATGTTGCGCAACATGAATTCATGGGCTTTCATGAAGTGTTTGATTAGATTTTCCATTACATTTCCATTGATGTCAGAGTGATTAGAGGGGCAATAGAGTGCTTGAGTACCAGGCAGTTAACAAGTTTGGTAGACTATTAAGGACCATCAGCAGCATCAGAGCTTGGAGAAGCCTAATTACCATGACTCATGACTCGTGACCGCCGATGTGCCGGTAATACGGTCACCGCAACAGCCCTAACTGTCAATAGAGTCTCTGAATGTCCTTGAGAGGCAAAGCCAGTTAAATACAGGTAAAATAAACTGTACGTACCATGATCTTTTCCCAATGATATTCTGTCTAAACACACAGCGTATTGATATTCTGTCTAAACACACAGCGTATTGATATTCTGTCTAAACACACAGCGTATTGATATTCTGTCTAAACACACAGCGTATTGATATTCTGTCTAAACACACAGCGTATTGATATTCTGTCTAAACACACAGCGTATTGATATTCTGTCTAAACACACAGCGTATTGATATTCTGTCTAAACACACAGCGTATTGATATTCTGTCTAAACACACAGCGTATTGATATTCTGTCTAAACACACAGCGTATTGATATTCTGTCTAAACACACAGCGTATTGATATTCTGTCTAAACACACAGCGTATTGATATTCTGTCTAAACACACAGCGTATTGATATTCTGTCTAAACACACAGCGTATTGATATTCTGTCTAAACACACAGCGTATTGATATTCTGTCTAAACACACAGCGTATTGATATTCTGTCTAAACACACAGCGTATTGATATTCTGTCTAAACACACAGCGTATTGATATTCTGTCTAAACACACAGCGTATTGATATTCTCACTAATATACCTACTTGGATTGTTATTTCTTGATTTGTTGTTAAGGTAGAAAAAATGTATGTATTGCATTTGCCGAGACATTCTAGTGCACTGTTGGAGCTAGTAACAGAAGCATTTCGCTGCTCCTTCATTAACATCTGCATATCTGTGTATGCGACCAAAATTAGATTTGATACGAATAAAACAAAAACTGAGTGAAAGCTTGAAATGTGCAGTTTAAATATTAATGTGCTGTTTAAATCTGTGTGCCAATAACATTCGATTTGAAATGAATACACTTAAACGGAGTGAACACTTTAAAATGTGCTGTTTTACATCCTGTTTATTTGTGCAACCGAGGGAAACGCCCCGAATTGCGGGCCGCAATCATACACTACTACAAAATTATACAAAGATTGAGCAGAAAAGGACTAAATGCAATTTCAGGTCAAATAACAACCAAATGTTTATCTTCTAGGACAAATGAGCTAGCAACAACAAGTCCATTAATGTTTCATGTGTGTTTGTCGATGGACAAAATCGACGTGTGAGATGGCGCATGCGGACGTACGCCTTGTGGCTGGTGTCAGCAGCACGTAAAAGTCAACAATAAAGACATTGCATCATCAATCTGAACCAAAAACATTTTATTCTATAAAAGGAGTGGGGTAAATCACAACTGTACAGGGGGAAACTGACTTAATGAAACAACATCTCACAGTATCAAAAAGTTCACGTTTTCCTCACTGATCTTTACACATTTGTTCTGTACAAATACAAAAGAAATAATATTAATGACTTGTATTATTATAACGATAACTGCATTGCACTGAGTAATATAGTACTGGCCCATAAATTACTGCATTCAATAAAAAATACCTAAAATGATGATTTCTTAAGAGTTTTGATTAATGATAAGAAAAAGCACACTCACACACACACACACACACAATCAATCAATTTACCCTTACATTATGTGGTGCCGTATTGCAGAAGTGATGGGTGACTAGCGAATAGTGGATAAACGTGCTTGTTCAGATACAGTAAGGAGCAGATGGTCATGAATTCTTCAGTCGGATGCTGCCAAGACTGAACCATAGATGCATGTTCTTGGTCAAGAGCATCACTATCGTGGTGTATTGATGTATTACTGGATGGTTTTCTTTGTGGTATACGGAGTACATTAAAAAGGATTCTGATGTTATTTCATATGGATGAGTTGGTGTCTTGTATTGTATATCACTGGCATTGCTATGTCTATGCAATTGAGGTGGGTTTGACCAACGACAACAGATATGACACATTATCAGTTTTTCAGCATTGGGGTGTGTCCACAATTGCATCCTTCTCTCTATATAGTGCACTACGTTTGACCAGAACCCTAAGGTAATGCACTACATAGGGAATAGGGTGACTTTTGGGATAAGGATATGGTCGAGACGGTTCAGTGCTCGTTGCAGGTCATCATAACTGTTAGGTTAGGGCACCATGTTTCACACCGACATGCTCACCAACTTCACAAAAACAAATGCTACTCTCCATGCAACAACAGTGAGCACAACACAAAAGGGACCGATTTTGGGGGATTTTTTTTTGTAAAGAAGGATTTTAACTTTTTATACACATTTCATTTGTAAATCCATCCAACAGAGGAGAAAAGAAAATACAAATGATATTTTCACATTGTCTAGTCAGTGTTAAAAATAGAACTCCACCTGTTACATTTATTATGCTTTTTGATTTATATACAGAATGTACACTTCTTATTCTTTTTCATTATTCTCATAGTCCTTAACATCTAATATGAACAGTTTACAAAACAAAACAAGTTGCAATCAAATGCATATACTCTTCTAGAAAGATGTGCTTAGTATCATTGTTAGGAGTCGAAGCAGAGAATGAGAGAAACTCATAGGAACATTGCATTGCTCTGTGTGGACCAATAAGATCTCTCGCTGCTTCCGGCATGCGCTCAACTCAACTCACACCAAGGCTGGGCTCAGAGTCAGACGAGCATTATCTGCATTTCGTTTTTAAATTGTCAACAGAAAAGGGATGTTAAATTCGCTCGTGTTTTATTTAGCTAGCGTTTGAAATGATTATGGCTGCTGCGACTGCTAGCGAGACAGCCAAACCATTTGTTTTACATGCCCTCTCTGTATGTATGTCCCACATAGTGCTGAGCGATTAGTACTTTTTGAGGTCGGTTCATTAAATGCACTATGCATTATGTGGGTTGAATGCTGTAATAACACAGGACAAAACAAATAATAAAAGTCCCATGGTGGTAGTGACTGCCCATTACTGTGCATCACTTATATTAACCAACATTTATTCACATCACTTTAATCAAATATTTCAGCTGTTGCGTATATTACATTTGTTTTATTTGATGACTTTACAGCCTGAACTGTTTGACGTAGGAGGGAGTTGTAGTTTTGTATTTGTATTTCATTCCAACTCATCTCTATAGAGCTGCCGTCTGACAAAATCACTATTTTAGTAGTGCTTCAAAGTAAATAACGCATATTTTATGACTGCTGAATACCAAATATCAAATCACTTAGATCATGTATTTGCAGGTACAGATACCTTGCGAACCAACAGCTGCTCTCTGTATCCGCTCACCATCACGCATTCTCCTGTCTCTTCCATAGCTGGCGTAAAAGAACACATAGACCAGACAAGTAGATGCGCAATGGATTATGGTCATTGTAGTTATTCACCGCGTTGTATGAGCTAAACTATTTAGAATATTGGCCCTGTTGAAACTACAACTCCCTCCCACATCAAACATTTCAGTCTATATCTGCTTTCTTTGTACAGAAACTGTGCAATGAGCTCACTGAAAAAACGGAACAATGGAATTTAAATAATTGAACTGATGTTGGTCAATTAGTTGTTTGAAAAATGTAAAATAACCGACATTTCAGTTAATCACTCAACACTAGTACCACAGGAGCTGTGCGTTCCAGTGGCAACACGTACTTAGCCACTGGCTTCAGTACAGCCCTTTGGAGCAAGATCTGTGTATGTCCCAGTAGCAAGATGTATGTTGCTACTTACTCCATAACAGCACTTTGGAGTGAGCTCTTTGTATGTTCCACTAGCAACACATACTTATCCACTGACCCCAGTACAGCGTAAGGAGTGAGGTCTGTGGAAGTTGCATAATCAAGTGAACCCAGAGAGCAGGAGCTAAAAACAGCCAGCTTAAGACATGAAGATCAGTAAATTCCTGATCTAGGATCAGTTTTGCCTTTTAGATCATAATGAATAAGATCGTATGGAAAGGGCAGACCTGATCCTAGATCAAAAATCGTACTCTGTGACTCTGTAAATACAAGCCCTGATCTGAGTCTGGGTAGAAATGCTTGTAACAAAAAAAGAGAGTGCCTCGTGACCTGTCGTCAGGGCGATAAGACCCCGTTTCCTGGGTAACCCTGAAGACCAAAATAAACGCGCGTTTCTAAAACCAGAGTTTCTCAGATTGACTTTGATTCATTAAGGCGCCGACGAGCAAGAGGTAACACTCTGCTGCCCCAAACACACACTTCTAAAATCATGAGTTCTGATTATTTGTTCCACACACACACGTCCATACACACACAAAAACACACACACACAAGCTCCCCCTAGATCCCTGCGAGAGTTCCATTTGTAATCTCAAACTTTTTTTCTTATACTTTCACAGCCTCAAACACAATCTAAGGATTTGAAATGGACAAAAAAAGGATGTTATTCTGTTAAGAGCCATTCACTGGCAAAGAGGAGGGAAGGAGAAGAAGGAAAATATAACTTTTTTAAACAACAAATACTGTTACTGAACAAACAAGTTAAAAATGTGGGGCAAGTGAACATGATTTCATTTCTGATTGAAACGGAGGAAAACAGAATCTTAATAAAAATTCACAGTCTTGTAGCTCCCTGTTTTAGGGGATGAGGGAGTGGAGGGGGGGTTGAATTAGATAGAATAGAACAGTTCTACCCCTGCGGACTCTGCTCGGGAAGAATATGGAGGAGAGGACTTTATGCATCTTCAACTGTCTTTAAATAGCACACGCTTCACTAACGCGCACGCACGCACGCACGCACGCACGCACGCACGCACGCACGCACGCACGCACGCACGCACGCACGCACGCACGCACGCACGCACGCACGCACGCACGCACGCACGCACGCACGCACGCACGCACGCACGCACGCACGCACGCACGCACGCACGCACGCACGCACGCACGCACGCACGCACGCACGCACGCACGCACGCACGCACGCACGCACGCACGCACGCACGCACGCACGCACGCACGCACGCACGCACGCACGCACGCACGCACGCACGCACGCACGCACGCACGCACGCACGCACGCACGCACGCACGCACGCACGCACGCACGCACGCACGCACGCACGCACGCACGCACGCACGCACGCACGCACGCACGCACGCACGCACGCACGCACGCACGCACGCACGCACGCACGCACGCACGCACGCACGCACGCACGCACGCACACACACACACACACACACACACACACACACACACACACACACACACACACACACACACACACACACACACACACACAAGTTGAGAAAGAAAATACAGTAAAGGTATCTACAGTATCTTCCCCTCTGAAGTCAACAAACAAGACAAAAGCCACATATCCTTCCCCGCCCCCTTCACCTCCTCTCCGTTCTCTTCCTCCCTCATCTTCTTCCTCTGAGCTGAGTGTATGGTGTAGGCATCCCTGCATCACTTCAAAGTCCGTTCTCTGTCTCACTCTCAGTCCAGGATAGGATAGGAAGCCATAGAGGAGGTTGGCGTCATGCCATGGTCACACTGAGTGGGGTGTGAGGGAGAGATGAGAAGGTAAGCATTGTGGTGAGGGTGGCTGTGAAGAGTGGTGGACTCCCCCTTCAGGTGCCGGGCAACCAAATAACAACAATGAACTGCTCTCATCATTTACTTTGCAATCTGCGTTCTCCACCTCTTTCATTTCCTGATCTCCATGATGACCCACAGTTCAAATTAGAGGAAGAGGAGAGAAAAGAGACAGGAACAGGAAGTGACAATTCAGGGTTTAGCCCCTCCCATCTGAGTTTCAGTTGAGTACCGAGGGGGGGTGGGAGTGGGGGTGGGGGGTGATGGTAGTAGGGGGAAGGGTTTAAAGATCAGGGGCCAGAGGTCATGGTTCACATCATGACGTGGCGTCTCCGGTGCAGGGCTAGGTGGTCGGACCGGGAGAAGGAGCGGTCACAGTCGGTGCAGCGGAAGGGCTTGATGCCCGTGTGTTTACGGAAGTGTCGTGTCAGCTCGTCTGACCGGGCGAACCTCCAAGTACAGCCCTCCCATGTACAGTGGTATGGCTTCTCTCCTACAGGGAAGAAGACAGAGTTAGTTGGTTGATTGGTTTAATAGGAAGTACATTCAGTGCATGTAATTGAGAAAAAACGAGGCATCTTCAGATAAGAAGTTATAGTATAGATCCACGCAACGTGCCTATTTTTTTAAATGACTTTTTCCACCTTTATTTAACCAGGTAGGCCAGTTGAGAACAAGTTATCATTCACAACTGTGATCTGGCCAAGATAAAGCAAAGCAGTGCGACAAAAACAACAACAGAGTTACACATGGAACAAACAGACGTACAGTCAATAACACAATAGAAAAGTATATGTACAGTGTGTGCAAATGTAGTAAGATTAGGGAGGTAAGGCAACAAAATAGGCCATAGAGGTGAAATAATTACAATTTATCATTAACACTGTCGTGATAGATGTGCAGACGATGATATGAAGTAGAGAGTAGGTGCAAAAGAGCAAGAGGGTAAATAACAATATGGGGATGAGGGAGTTGGTTGTGCCATTTACAGATGGGCTGTGTACAGGTGCAGCGATCGGTAAGATATAAGTCTCCAGCTTCAGTGATTTTTGCAGTTCGTTCCAGTCATTGGCAGCAGAGAACTGGAAGGAAAGGTGACCTAAGGGGGTGTTAGTTTTGGGGATGACCAGTGAGATGTACCGACTGGAGCGCTTGCTACGGGTTGGTGTTGCTATGGTGACCAGTGAGCTGAGATAAGGCGGGGCTTTACCTAGCAAAGACTTATAGATGATCTGGAGCCAGTGGGTTTGGCGACGGATATGTAGTGAGGGCCAGCCAGTGAGAGCGTACAGGTCGCAGTGGTGGGTAGTATATGGGTCTTTGGTGACAAAACAGACGGCACTGTGATAGACTGCATCCAATTTGCTGAGTAGAGTGTTGGAGGCTATTTTGTACGAGGATATGTTTGGCAGCATGGGTGAAGGAGGCTTTGTTGCGAAATAGGAAGCCGATTCTAGATTTCATTTTGGATTGGAGATGTTTGATATGAGTCTGGAAGGAGAGTTTACAGTCTAACCAGACACCTAGGTATTTGTAGTTGTCCACATATTCTAAGTCAGAACCGTCCAGAGTAGTGATGCTAGTCGGGCAGGCGGGTGTGGGCAGCAATCGGTTGAAGAGCATGCACTTAGTTTTACTAGCATTTAAGAGCAGTTGGCTACAGCAGTGGCTATTCATTGGCTACAGCAGTGTTTCCCAACTCCAGTCGTCGAGAACTCCCAACAGCATAAAAAGTGTGTAGCCTGGGTCAAACATACCTCATTGAACTAATTTAGGGCTTGATGATCAGTTGAATCAGGTGTGCTTGTCTGGGCCTGCAATAAAAATGTGTACTGTTGGGGGTACTTGAGGACTGGAGTTGGAAAACACTAGGCTCCTGGATCAGTCATGGGCTATAGATGAGTATGTGGGCAGGTCAGGGTGTGTGTTACCCAGTGTTGGGGGTATCGCGTTACAGAACTAACAAGTAACGTAATCCGATACTTTACCCTGTTGCTCATAAAATGTAATGCATTACTTGGGTTATTTTATTACAGTTACTTTGTCAAACAACGTGTGTGTTACTTTCAGAATCTTATCTCCACCGGGTGTGTTTCCATGATCCGATCTCGACTTGTTTCCTCATTTAGTTCTTGAGCGAGCGGAGAAAGGGTGTTTTGAGAAATATAATGACGGGCTGCTGTCCATAGAAATGTATAGAGGGTGCACCTCTGATGTCTATACATCTCTATAGGCTGTGTATGTGAGGTCTAACAGAAAGAACTGGTGGCTCCAGGGAAAGATTTTCAATGAAAGGAGAGGAAATCTGTACAGATGTGTGGCTTACAGTATACAGTATACGGCTAATTAAGCAGCGCCACAGATGGAAAGAGAAACCAGTGATCCAACCTGACTTAGTAAGTAGCCTATTAGATGGAAGGAGAAACCAGTGATCCAACCTGACTTAGTAAGTAGCCTATCAGATGGAAGGAGAAAGCAGTGATCCAACCTGACTTAGTAAGTAGCCTATTAGATGGAAGGAGAAACCAGTGATCCAACCTGACTTAGTAAGTAGCCTATCAGATGGAAGGAGAAAGCAGTGATCCAACCTGACTTAGTAAGTAGCCTATCAGATGGAAGGAGAAAGCAGTGATCCAACCTGACTTAGTAAGTAGCCTATCAGATGGAAGGAGAAAGCAGTGATCCAACCTGACTTAGTAAGTAGCCTATCAGATGGAAGGAGAAACCAGTGATCCAACCTGACTTAGTAAGTAGCCTATTAGATGGAAGGAGAAAGCAGTGATCCAACCTGACTTAGTAAGTAGCCTATCAGATGGAAGGAGAAAGCAGTGATCCAACCTGACTTAGTAAGTAGCCTATCAGATGGAAGGAGAAAGCAGTGATCCAACCTGACTTAGTAAGTAGCCTATCAGATGGAAGGAGAAAGCAGTGATCCAACCTGACTTAGTAAGTAGCCTATCAGATGGAAGGAGAAAGCAGTGATCCAACCTGACTTAGTAAGTAGCCTATCAGATGGAAGGAGAAACCAGTGATCCAACCTGACTTAGTAAGTAGCCTATCAGATGGAAGGAGAAAGCAGTGATCCAACCTGACTTAGTAGGTATCCTATCAGATGGAAGGAGAAAGCAGTGATCCAACCTGACTTAGTAAGTAGCCTATCAGATGGAAGGAGAAAGCAGTGATCCAACCTGACTTAGTAAGTAGCCCATCAGATGGAAGAAGAAAGCAGTGATCCAACCTGACTTAGTAAGTAGCCTATCTTTGGTAGAGTACGCAGTTAAACAAACAATGAAATAAACTGTGAGATTGGGATTTTTTTCCATGAAAGCAAAGCAAAGTAATATAACTCGTTACTTACCACACAAAGTAATATTGTAAAGTAACGTTACTTTTGCCAAAAAAGGTTCAGTTAGTAATACTAAAACTTTCCCAACACTGGTGTTACCTGTGTGTATCCTGCGGTGGGCTTTAAGGTGTGAGCTCTTGGTGTACACCTTGTTACAGCCATCATAGTCACACATATGGACACGCCTCCTCTTCATATCCGGCGAATCAGGATCCACCTGCATGTCCATGTCTACGCCCGACCTGAGAGTGACAAAGACAGAGAGAGAGAGAGGGCAGACATTATTATTAGGATCACTATTTGAATTTGAATTTCACCGGGACAGTGCACATTAACCGACACCAATATTACAGTAGTGCAACTTCCATGGAAATGTGCTGGGGGTAGAAAAGAGGTCATTTGCACTAGTAGTCTCTGGGCAGGTAAGGGCCTTTACACAGCCACAATGCACATACAAATAGTCACTAAAACAATAGAAAATACATGCACATGACATCCAACAGAATATGAGTAGAACAGCAACAACATATTGAAATACTTAATGTGGGCTTGATATGTTAAGTGTTACACGAGCAGCCATGTTCCATAAGGTTTACCTCCCCAACCCCACCCATACTGTCTAAGCCCTAACTAAAACTAGAAGGAAAGGACTGTGATGTAACACCTATGGGGAACTGCCCTAGTGTGGCTGACTGGACAATTAACACCTATCCATGGGTTTATTGTTCATGCACTCTATTGTACGGATCTGTATGATTGATGAATAGAAGTCTTACAGATGACTTTGTCATTGCTGCATCGTCATTAGGTGACACTATTCGAGGCGAATCCTAACTTCCAATTAGATTTACTTAGTCGAGCATTGATGTCAATGGGAAGTTGTGATTTGCCACTACGAATTTGGACATGGCTACATGAGGGAACGACACTGAACAGAAAAATAAAAAACAACATGTAAAGTATTGGTCCCATCTTTCATGAGCTGAAAAGATCCCAGAACTGTTCCATTCCAAAAAACAGCTTATTTCTCAAAAATATTGTGCACAAATTTGTTTAAATCCCTGTTAGTAAGCGTTGCCTTTGCCAAGATATTCCATCCACCTGACAGGTGTGGAATATCAAGAAGTTGATTAAACAGCATGACGATTACACAGGAGCACCTTGCGCTGGAGACAATAAAAGGCCACTAGAAAATGTGCAGTTTGGTCACACAACACAATGCCACAGCTGCCTCAAGTTTGGAGGGAGCATTGAATTGGCATGTTGACTGCAGGAATGTCCACGAGAGCTGTTGCCAGAGAATTTAATGTTAATTTCTCTACCAGCCACCCTCACAACCACAAACCACGTGTAACTATGCAGCCCAGGACTTACACATTCGGCTTCTTCACCTGCGGGATGGTCTGACAGCAGATGAAACTGTGGGTTTGCACAACTGAAGAATTTCTGCACAAACTGCCAGAAACCCTCTCAGGAAAGCTCATCAGCGTGCTCGTCGTCCTCACCAGGGTCTTAATCTGACTGCAGTTCAGCATCGTAACCGACTTCAGTGGGCAAATGCTCACCATCGATGGCCACTGGCACACTGGAGAAGTTTGCTCTTCATAGATGAATCCCAGGGTTTCAACTCTACCGGGCAGATGGCAGACAGTGTGTATGGCATTGTGTGGGTAAGCGGTTTTCTGATATCAACATTGTGAACAGACTGCCCCGTGGTGGTGGGGTTACGGTATGTGCAGGCATAAACTATGGACAACAAACTCAAATGCATTTTATCGATGGCAATTTGAATGCACAGAGATACCGTGACGAGATCCTGAGGACCATTGTCGTGCCATTCATCTGCCACCATCACCTCATATTTCAGCATGATAATGCACGGCCCCATGTTGCAAGGATCTGTACACAATTCCTGGAAGCTGAAAATGTCCCAGTTCTTCCATAGCCTGCATACTCACCAGACATGTCACACATTGAGCATGTTTGGGATGCTCTGGATCAACGTGTACGACAGCGTGTTCCAGTTCCCGCCTATATCCAGCAACTTTGCACAGCCATTGAAGATGAGTGGGACAACATTCCACAGGTCACAATCAACAGCCTGTGTCATGCCGCTTGAGGCAAATGGTGGTAACATCAGATAATGACTGACCGAATACAAACAGTGTAGCGATTCCCTCCGCAAGGCAATCAAACAAGTTAAGGGTCAGTATAGAGACAAAGTAGAGTCGCAATTCAACGGTTCAGACACAAGAGGTATGTGGCAGGGTCTACAGTCAATCACGGATTACAAAAAGAAAACCAGCCCCGTCGCAGACCAGGATGTCTTGCTCCCAGACAGACTAAACTTCTTTGCTCGCTTTGAGGACAATACAGTGCCACTGACATGACCCGCTACCAAAACCTGCGGACTCTCCTTCACTGCAGCCGACGTGAGTAAAACATTTAAACGTATTAACCCTCGCAAGGCTGCAGGCCCAGACGGCATCCCCAGCTGCGTCCTCAGAGCATGCGCAGACCAGCTGGCTGGTGTGTTTACGGACATATTCAATCAATCCTTATCCCAGTCTGCTGTTCCCACGTGCTTCAAGAGGGCCACCATTGTTCCTGTTCCCAAGAAAGCTAAGGTAACTGAGCTAAACGACTACCGCCCCGTAGCGCTCACTTTCGTTATCATGAAGTGCTTTGAGAGACTAGTCAAGGACCATATCACGTCCACCCTACCTGACACCCTAGACCCACTCCAATTTGCCTACCGCCCAAAAGGTCCACAGATGACGCAATCGCCATCACACTGCACACTGCCCTAACCCATCTGGACAAGAGGAATACCTATGTGAAAATGCTGTTCATTGACTACAGCTCAGCCTTTAACACCATAGTACCCTCCAAACTCGTCATCAAGCTCGAGACCCTGGGTCTCGACCCCGCCCTGTGCGACTGGGTACAGGACTTCCTGACGGGCCGCCCTCAGGTGGTGAGGGTAGGTAACAACATCTCCACCTCGCTGATCTTCAACACTGGGGCCCCACAAGGGTGCGTTCTAAGCCCTCTCCTGTACTCCCTATTCACCCATGACTGGGTGGCCATGCACGCCTCCAACTCAATCATCAAGTTTGCAGACGACACTACAGTGTTAGGCATGATTACCAACAACGACGAGACGGCCTACAGGGAGGAGGTGAGGGCCCTGAGAGTGTAGTGTCAAGAAAATAACCTCACACTCAACGTCAACAAAACAAAGGAGGTGATCGTGGACTTCAGGAAACAGCAGAGGGTACACCCCCCTTATCCACATCGAAGGGACAGTAGTGGAGAGGGTAGAAAGTTTTAAGTTCCTTGGCGTACACATCACGGACAAACTGAATTGGTCCACCCACACAGACAGCGTGGTGAAGAAGGCGCAGCAGCGCCTCTTCAACCTCAGGAGCCTGAAGAAATTTGGCTTGTCACCAAAAGCACTCACAAACTTTTAGAGATGCACAATCGAGAGCATCCTGTTGGGCTGTATCACCGCCTGGTATGGCAACTGCTCCGCCCACAACCATAAAGCTCTCCAGAGGGTAGTGAGGTCTGCACAATGCATCACCGGCAAACTATCTGCCCTCCAGGACACCTAAACCAACCGATGTCACAGGAAGGCCATAAAGATCATCAAGGACAACAACCACCCGAGCGACTGCCTGTTCACCCCGTTATCATCCAGAAGGCGAGGTCAGTATAGGTGCATCAGCAGGGACCAAGAGACTGAAAAACAACTTCTATTTCAAGGCCATCAGACTGTTAACAGCCAACACTAACATTGAGTGGCTGCTGCCAACATACTGACTCAACTCAAGCTCACTTTAATAATGGAAATGGATGTAAAAAATGTTTCACTAGCCACTTTAAACAATGCCACTTAATATAATGTTTACATACCCTACATTACTCATCTCATATGTATATGCTGTACTCTATACCATCTACTGCATCTTGCCTATGCCGTTCTGTACCATCACTCATTCATATATCTTTATGTACATATTCTTCATCCCTTTACACTTGTGTGTGTATAAGGTAATTGTTGTGAAATTGTTAGGTTAGATTATTCGTTGGTTATTACTGCATTGACGGAACTAGAAGCACAAGCATTTCGCTACACTCGCATTAACATCTGCTAACCATGTGTATGTGACAAATAAAATTAGATTTGGTTCTCTGATCCACGCTCCTACATTACATTTAAGGTATCTGTGACCAACAGATGCATATCTGTATTCCCAGTCATGTGAAATCCATAGATAAGGCCTAATGTGTTGATTTCGATGAACTGTAACTCAGTAAAATCTTTGAAATTGTTGCATTTATATTTTTGTTCAGTATACATACATAATAGTCAAATACACCATGTTCATTTAAATGATTCTAACAGAGCCTCACTCCTGGTAATCACTGATGACTAAGTTCATTGTTTAGGTTTATCACAGTTAATAGTGATCTATGATCCCTGGGTGAAGTTACAGGCCACAGGCAGCAGAGAGGGCTAGAGAGTAACTGTTGAAAACCCATACAGCTGGACAGCTTCCAGTTCAATGCTGATCTCTCCTCTCTCTTCCCTCCTTTCCTTCCTCTCGCTCTCCCTCCCATCCTCCGGGTTCCTCGCGGCCGGCCTTCCCTTTCTCCACCCTGCCTGCCAACTAGTTCACTTCTTTCTCTCTCTCTCTCTCTCTCTCTCTCTCTCTCTCTCTCTCTCTCTCTCTCTCTCTCTCTCTCTCTCTCTCTCTCTCTCTCTCTCTCTCTCTCTCTCTCTCTCTCGCTCTCTCTCTCGCTCTCTCTCTCGCTCTCTCTCTCTCTGTCGTTGGCTCAAACACACTAAAGAATAGAATAGTATTCCTTCTCCACCCCAAACACACTCACTCACCCCGCTCCTTCTCTTTCTCTTTCTCCAAACCGTTTATAAGGAGGTGTGACGGCAAACTGCATTACGTAACCTTGTTTACACCCAGTTCTGTGACAACCCTGCCCAGCAACACACACAAAAACACAAACACACGTCAGCTAAGTGAACTCTCCAAGCACACACCCTGCATTTCAGTTAGATCGAGTGCAGCAAGCTCTGACACACACACACACACACACACACACACACACACACACACACACACACACACACACACACACACACACACACACACACACACACACACACACACACACACACACACACACACACACACACACACACACACACACACACACACACACACACACGTCAGCTAAGTGAACTCTCCAAGCACACACCCTGCATTTCAGTTAGATCGAGTGCAGCAAGCTCTGACACACACACACACACACACACACACACACACACACACACACACACACACACACACACACACACACACACACACACACACACACACACACACACACACACACACACACACACACACACACACACACACACACACACACACACACACACACACACACACGTCAGCTAAGTGAACTCTCCAAGCACACACCCTGCATTTCAGCTAGATAGAGTGCAGCAAGCTCTGACACACACACACACACACACAAAGCTACGCCTTGGGGTGTTGAGGTTGCTGCATCCTCCTACCAAATAGAGATACACATGAATACATTCTGTCTCTCCCGGTTGCTGCCTCACTACACATTGTGTGCCACATACACACTGCCTCTCCTCCAGTGTTCAGGGGTTATGTAAGGGTCCAGAGAAGAGCAGTGCTGCAGTAATGTGATTAATGCCAGAGAGAGGAGAGGAGGGACGGGCCCAGCTCACCACAGCCAAACCCCCAGTGAAGGGGCAAATTCACCCTATATCACTTTTCTCTAATACACTCAACCCCAGTCCTGCAAAACACGCTCCCTGTATCACTCTACTCCTACAGTGCAGAAAGTATTCATACCCCTTGACTTATTCCACATTTTGTTGTGTTACATCCTGAATTCAAATGGATTAAATATATATTTTTCCTTATGGGAGGACCTGCTAATTCCCAGTAGTGAAGACATGCTTTTACAGCTTAAAAAAAAATATAACTGAAAATGAAACACAAAAATGTCTCATTTACATAAGTATTCACACATTCCAAATTGAGCTCAGGTGCATCCAATTTCCTTTGATCATCCTTGAGATGAGTGATCCTCATCACTGTCAAACGCTCCCTAAAACACTTCTGCGAGCAGGCCTTTCTAATCGACCTGGCCCGGGTATCCTGGAAGGATATTGACCTCATCCCGTCAGTTGAGGATGCCTGGTCATTCTTTAAAAGTAACTTCCTCACCATCTTAAATAAGCATGCTCCGTTCGAAAAATGCATCCTGTAGCTCTAACTCCAAAAAATTCTGGGACACTGTAAAGTCCTTGGAGAACAAGAGCACCTCCTCCCAGCTGCCCACTGCACTGAGGCTAGGTAACACGGTCACCACCGATAAATCCATGATAATCAAAAACTTCAACAAGCATTTCTCAACAGCTGGTCATCCCTTCGTCCTGGCAACTCCAACCTCGGCCAACAGCTCCGCCCCCCCCCGCAGCTACTCGCCCAAGCCTCCTTTACCCAAGCTTCTCCTTTACCCAAATCCAGATAGCAGATGTTCTGAAAGAGCTGCAAAACCTGGACCCATACAAATCAGTCTGGACTCTCTATTTCTGAAACTATCCGCCGCCGTTGTCGCAACCCCTATTACCAGCCTGTTCAACCTCTCTTTTGTATCGTCTGAGATCCCCAAGGATTGGAAAGCTGCCGCGGTCATCCCCCTCATCAAAGGGGGAGACACCCTGGACCCAAACTGTTACAGACCTATATCCATCCTGCCCTGCCTATCTAAGGTCTTCGAAAGCAAAGTCAACAACACTGACCATCTCGAATCCCACCGTACCTTCTCCACTGTGCAATCTGGTTTCAGAGCTGGTCACGGGTGCACCTCAGCCACGCTCAAGGCACTAAACGATATCATAACCGCCATCAATAAAAGACAGTACTGTGCAGCAGTCTTCATCGACCTGGCCAAGGCTTTCGACTCTGTCAATCACCATATTCTTATCGGCAGCCTCGGTTTTTCTAATGACTGCCTTGCCTGGTTCACCAACTACTTTCCAGATAGAGTTCAGTGTGTCAAATCGGAGGGCATGTTGTCCGGTCCTCTGGCAGTCTCTATGGGGGTGCCACAGGGTTCAATTCTCGTTCGATTCTTTTCTCTGTATATATCAATGATGTTGCTTTTGCTGCGGACGATTCCCTGATCCACCTCTACGCAGACGACCCCATTCGGTATACTTCTGGCCCTTCCTTCCTTCTAACCTCCAAAGGAGCTTCAATGCCATACAACACTCCTTCCGTGGCCTCCAACTGCTCTTAAACGCTAATAAAACCAAATGCATGCTTTTCAACCGATGGTTACGACCTAGAATATGTCGACATCTATAAGTACCTAGGTGTCTGGCTAGACTGTAAACTCTCCTTCCAGACTCATATCAAACATCTCCAATCCAAAATCAAATCTAGAGTCGGCTTTCTATTTCGCAACAAAGCCTCCTTCACTCACGCCGCCACACTTACCCTAGTAAAACTGACTATCCTACCGATCCTTGACTTCGGCGATGTCATCTACAAAATAGCTTCCAATACTCTACTCAGCAAACTAGATCCATTTTGTTACTAAAGCACCTTATACCATCCACCACTGCGACCTGTATGCTCTAGTCGGCTGGCCCTCACTACATATTCGTCGCCAGACCCACTGGCTCCAGGTCATCTACAAGTCCATGCTAGGTAAAGCTTTGCCTTATCTCAGTTCACTGGTCACGATGGCAACACCCACCCGTAGCATGCGCTCCAGCAGGTGTATCTCACTGATCATCCCTAAAGCCAACACCTCATTTGGCCGCATTTCCTTCCTGTTCTCTGCTACCTCTGACTGGAACGAATTGCAAAAATCGCTGAAGTTGGAGACTTTTATTTCCCTCACCAACTTTAAACATCTGCTATCTGAGCAGCTAACCGATTGCTGCAGCTGTACATAGTCCATCTGTAAATAGCCCACCCAATTTACCTACCTCATACCCATACTATTTTTATTTATTTACTTTTCTGCTCTTTTGCACACCAGTATCTCTACTTGCACATGTTCATCTGATCATTTATCACTCCAATGTTAATCTGCTAAATTGTAATTATTCGCCCACCTCCTCATACCTTTTGCACACAATGTAGATAGACTCTGTGTTATTGACTTGTTAATTGGGGCGGCAGCGTAGCCTAGTGGTTAGAGCGTTGGACTAGTAACCGGAAGGTTGCGAGTTCAAACCCCCGAGCTGACAAGGTACAAATCTGTCGTTCTGCCCCTGAACAGGCAGTTAACCCACTGTTCCCAGGCCGTCATTGAAAATAAGAATGTGTTCTTAACTGACTTGCCTGGTTAAATAAAGGTAAAATAAAAAAAGACAAAATTGTTTACTCCATGTGTAACTCTGTGTTGTTGTCTGTTCACACTGCTATGCTTTATCTTGGCCAGGTCGCAGTTGTAAATGAGAACTTGTTCTCAACTAGCCTACCTGGTTAAATAAAGGTAAAATAAAATAAAAAATCTAGGGAGTGTTGCAATTTTCCAAGAGCACAGTGGGAAATGGAAAAAGTATGGAACTACCTAGACTGTCTAACCAAACTGAGCAACTGGGCAAGAGGTGGTGACCAAGAACACAACGATCACACTGACAGAACTACAGAGTTCCTTGACTGAGACGGGACAACAGTCTCTGTAGCACTTCACCAAATTGGGTTTTATGGGAGAGTGGCCAGATGGAAACCCTGAGAAAAAGGCACATGCCTGGGATCAAACCCGTGTCTGTAGTGACGCCTCGAGCACTGCGATGCTGCGCCACTCGGGAGGCCCTGTATTTCAATCCATATGCAAACATTTCTACAAAGGTGTTTTCACTTTGTCGCTATGGGGTATTGTGTGTAGATGGGTGAGAAAAAAATCTATTGAATCCAATTTGAATTCAGGCTGTAACAACAAAATGTGGAATAAGTCAAGGGGTATGAATAAGTCAAGGGGTATGAATACTTTATGAAGACAGTGTATGACAGGACTACTCAACTACCCACAAATCATGCAAGATAAAAAAAAAAAGTTTGTCCATTTTGAGACGCCGTATCCAGGAGCCAGATTTATCTATGATAACTCAAGAAATCTGTCATACATTTTTGCCGAGGAGATCTTAGTTGCGCAATTTTGCATCTGACTAAGATGTTTGATGCAGTATTTCTCAAGTGAAAAAATGTGCATGAGTACAAGTCTCTTGTTGAATGACAACAGGCACTTCATTGAAGAATCCATACTGTTGACCAATCGCCAACAAGGGGGCGTAGACTTCGGCTACCGAGAAAAAAAACGGTGTGCCCGAACAGCTGAAAAGACCCTTGCCAAAGTCCAAAACGAACAAAAATGTCACAAAATGTTGTCATAATAGATGCAAACTGTTTCCGAACCCTTTCGGCTGGGAAGCATGCGGAAGCCTTAACACTCACCCTGTGTCCAAAGAAGGAAGCTGAGTCCTACAGTACCCCCACCCTGTGTCCAGGCCTATACCACCACCTTCCATTATCTGACACTCACCCTGTGTCCAGTCCCGGTGTACTGAAGGAAGCTGAACCCGACTCTGTCCCGCTCTCCACATCACTGTCACTCTGGTACTCCACTGGGGACGCCGAGCCAGGCTTGATACGCACTGTAGGGAGAAAGGGGGAGGGAGAACGAGGGGGAGGGAGAGAGATGGAGATGAAGAGCGAGGGAAGAAAGAGAGAGAGGAAGAAAGATGGGTATAAATAGAGAAAGACAAACAACAGGGGTTAGCAACTTAAATCCAGCATTAACACACAGTACTTGGAAACACAAAAAGGTAAGCCAAGGCATCCCAGCTGAGCTCATTTAAATTTCTATTTGGGTGTGAAAGAATTCCTCATTATACTTAGGTATGGTTGGCTGTGCTGCAGCGGCTGCTGATTGTATTTGTGAACCCCCCTCTCCCTTCTCCTTTAGTGGGTCAGAATGTGGTGAGTGCACTGTTTAAAGGTTCTCTTGCCTGAAGATGAGTGAGGGTGAGGGTTGTTTGTGATGATGGGGTTTATGATGGGGATAAATAACTGTCCTTTGTACGTTGGGATAACCAACCACCTATTAACCCTAATACCCCTGAAACCCACCTTATTCAAAGGCAAAACGACCCACCTCCTCTCTTCTAGAACTCTTCCCCCTTCTAAAAGTCCCTCCCTCCGTACTCTACCCCTCTCTCCCGTGCTACACCCCTCTCTCCCGTGCTCCACCCCTCTCTCCCGTGCTCCACCCCTCTCTCCCGTGCTCCACCCCTCTCTCCCGTGCTCCACCCCTCTCTCCCGTGCTCCACCCCTCTCTCCCGTGCTCCACTCTCTCTCCCGTGCTCCACTCTCTCTCCCGTGCTCCACTCTCTCTCCCGTGCTCCACTCTCTCTCCCGTGCTCCACTCTCTCTCCCGTGCCCCACCCTCTCTCCCGTGCCCCACCCTCTCTCCCGTGCCCCACCCTCTCTCCCGTGCCCCACCCTCTCTCCCGTGCTCCACCCTCTCTCCCGTGCTCCACCCTCTCTCCCGTGCTCCACCCTCTCTCCCGTGCTCCACCCTCTCTCCCATGCCCCACCCTCTATCCTGTGCCCCACCCTCTATCCCGTGCCCCACCCTCTATCCCGTGCCCCACCCTCTATCCCGTGCCCCACCCTCTCTCCCGTGCTTCACCCTCTCTCCCGTGTTAGCAAGTTAGTAAATCTTCACGGATTAAAAAAATATATATATATATTTTTAAATGTCACTATCGAACATCTAATTTATCAAGAAATATGTAATGTACGGTTTTGGGACTAAAGTACATGTAACTGTTTCAATGCGCTTTGGCATAGATTTTAGTGTCTGGAATTCCATTGGGGGGATGCGACTAGGGCTGTGGCCTTCACGAAATTTAGTCAGCCGGCGATTGTCAAGCAAATAACTGTTGGTCTTACGGTAATTGACCGTTAATTAACAAACAAATTAAGCATCTCCGGGCTTCCACACTTCCACCGATGCAGAAAAGAAAAGTCTAATAAATCCATGTAATATAGCCAGCGCTTTCACAAATCCATTATTTATTTTAGACAGGTCTAAAGAAACATGATATCAAGAAAATGTAGTTTATTTCAGAAGAACAGAATGGCATATAGAATATGCTATTCTGCATATTTAAGTGTATGATTTGATAGAGCAGTCTGAGCGGTGGTGGGCAGCAGCAGGCTGGTAAGCATTCATTCAAACAGCACTTTCCTGCGTTTGCCGGCAGCTCTTAGCAATGCTTGAAGCACAGAGCTGTTTATGACTTCAAGCCTACCAACTCCCGAGATTAGGCTGGCAATACTAAAGTGCCTATAAGAACATCCAACAGTCAAAGGTTAATGAAATACAAATGGTATAGAGTGAAATAGTCCTATAAAACTTCTTACCTGGGAATATTGAAGACACATGTTAAAAGGAACCACCAGCTTTCATATGTTCTCATGTTCTGAGCAAGGAACTTAAACGTTAGCTTTTTTAAATGGCACATATTGCACTTTTACTTTCTTTGGACTAGACTACATGAGTTGTGATACTAACCTTATTACAACATATAGGACTATGGACTAGAACACATGAGGTGTGATACAAACCTTATTAAAACATATAGGACTATGGGCTAGGCTACATGAGGTGTGATACTAACCTTGTTAAAACATATAGGACAATGGACTAGGCTACATGAGGTGTGATACAAACCTTATTAAAACATATAGGACTATGGACTAGACTACATGAGGTATGCCACTAAGTTGCAAAAAAAGGCATTGTTTCCTATTCTGGGCATCATTCACAAGTGATAATATATCATTCACAAGTGATAGGCTAATATCGTCACCCATCAGACTGTTTTTGATTGAATCTTGTCTTTACATATACTAAATATGGGCAGCGGAAAAAATACATGCACTTAAATAGCACTCAGCTATTTAAGTGCACTCATCTATGCACTTAAATAGCGAATGAAGGATGCTTTTCCTGTGCTTTATTTTCATTTTCATATTCCGTCGTAAAGTGAAGCAGTGTGCTTAATATTAGGAAAGTTGAGAAATACATTTAGTAGTCCCAGCCTATAGAAAGCTGATGGGGTCCTCCTCTTTTAAATAGAGGCCATCACTGTGTTTTCCCTCGCAATTGTATAGCCTATAGAAATGTTGCGCAACATGAATTCATGGGCTTTCATGAAGTGTTTGATTAGATTTTCCATTACATTTCCATTGATGTTAGAGTGATTAGAAGGGCAATAGAGTGCTTGAGTACCAGGCAGTTAACAAGTTTGGTAGACTATTAAGGACCATCAGCAGCATCAGAGCTTGGAGAAACCTAATTACCTTAACTAAATGCTCATGTGGAATTTGACTGCCTTCATGACTCGTGAACGCCACGGTCACCGCAACAGCCCTAGATGCGAGACCATTCTTCCACAAGAAATTCCATAATTTGGTGTTTTGGTGATGGAAAACGCTGTCTAAGGCGCCACTCCAAAATCTCTCATAAGTGTTCAATTGGATTAAGTTCTGGTGACACGCACGCACACACACACTTTAAAACCCCCATGCCTCTTTGAGACCCCTCTTTTGAAGAATAGCCATCGTCACCAAAATAATGGGCAATTTTATACATGACCCTAAGCACAAATTGTTGTTAATTGCTTAATTAACTCAGGAACCACACCTGTGTGGAAGCACCTGCTTTGAATATACTTTGTGTCCCTCATTTAAACAAAATGTTTCCTTTATTTAGGTAGTTACCTATATAAGTTTGCTGTGATGTACATCACATGAGGTTGGTGGCACCGTATTTGTGGAGGACGGGTTCGTGGTATTGACTAGAGCGGAATCAGTGGAATGTTATCAAATACATCAAACACATGGTTTCCAGGTGTTCGATGTCATTCCAATAGCTCCGTTCCGGCCAATATTACGAACCATTCTCCCCTCAGCAGCCTCCACTGATAGAATCTTTCATTTGGACAGATGTACATCTCTTATTTTAATCTTTGTATCTGTGCCATTATTACTGTGCTTTACTGTACTGTACTGCAGGATTTCCCAAACTGGGTCCTGGGGCCCCACCTGGGTACACATTTTGGTGTTTGCCCTAGCACTACACAGCTGATTGAAATAATCAAAGCTTGATGATGAGTTGGTTATTTGAATCCACTGAGTAATGAAAACTGCATGTGCAACCAGGGGGGTCACCAGGACCGAGTTTGGGAAACCTTGCACTTACATTTACATTTACATTTAAGTCATTTAGCAGACGCTCTTATCCAGAGCGACTTACAAACACTTCTGTACTGTGCTCTATTGTACCCTGCTCTACTGGTCTTTACTAGATTTTACTGCAGGGGTCAGCAACTATATGTTACATTTATTTAACTAGTAGGTAAGTCAGATAAACCGGCCCGCAAGTTATTTATTTTGGCACGCTAAAGTTTTTAGTAACTTTGTTTTTATTTGGGGGGGGGGTTAGTTTTTGGTTAATTTTTTTATTATTAAAATCACCAGGAATTCAGCAAAAATTTGTTTATTTTAGGAAATATGTGATCGTGTATCAATGTAATCAAGATATGATTTTCAAATACAATTTATTTTGGGGCTTAGTTGTTGTCAATTTGCAGTGCACAAATTAGTAGAATTATTAGTTCCGGACCCTTGACCAGCCGCGCAAATTATGTTACAAGTTTCAGATTCATACAATCAACGTTGAACATTTCACAGAGAACAATAGAGGTTTTATTTCTCTTAATGAAATGTAAAGGTTTTGAAAATACATGTTCTAAAATAAACCTGTAATAGATACTATACTATATAGAATACTAGGCATGGTTCTCCCTTCACTGCAACTTTTCTTTCGGTAGGGACACATTTCGTGAGGTGGTAAGAAATTTGGGTAAAGATTTCAAATATGCAATACAAACAAAGTGTGTGAGAAGTGTCTACCTGACATGCAGTATCAATCAAAATTATGGACACCTACTCATTCAAGGGCTTTTCTTCATTTGTACTATTTTCTACATCATAAACAATAGTGAAGACATCAAAACTATGAAATAACACATATGGAATCATGTAGTAACCAAAAAAAAGTGTTAAACAAATCCAAATATATTTTATATTTGAGATTCTTCAAAGTAGCCATCCTTTGCCTTGACGACAGCTATACACACTCTTGTATGTATAAAGACATGTGTGCTGAAAGTTTGGGAAAAGTAGGATACGGATTTGCACCACTTCAGTAGAACGCCCCATATAGGGAATAATGTGCTCTTTGGGACACAGAATGACTCCTCAGGAAGAGACATACTGTACTATACTGAGAGGTCTCCTTATGAATTAACACGTCAGTCTGTATATGCAGTGCATCATTAACGTGTGAGAAGAGGGATCCTTAGAAAGACAATACGGGGCTGTGCCAGTGGGAGAGAGCGTGGCGGGGGTGAAAGAGAAACAGTGACTGAAAGAGAGAACAAGAAAGTCCATGACAGTGACATACAACTAGTGTGTGTGTGTCTGTGATAGAGCGAGAGAAAGAGCTCATGCGTGTGTCTGTGTGTGTGTGTGAAGATAAGCGAGTATGGTTTAAAGAGAGTTCGCATGGACGAGACTCGAGAGACGTATTGCTTGCGAGGAGGATACCGTTCAAGAGGTCAAGAGACCGAGATGATGAGATAAAGTGACGAAGATAAAGAGCAGGGGAGAGAAACTGTGTGTTAGTGAGAGGATTTACTCCGCCCAAAATCTGCTGCCGTGCGATAAGCCATTTTATGTATAGAGGTCTATGAGAGTGTCGAATTACGCGAGGCTTATTTGATCGAATAGAAGTTCCGTAAGGTTTAGACTGTTACAAATGTACTGACATACAGTGCATTCAGAAAGTATTCAATCCCCTTGACTTTTCCCAAAATAAATTACTTTACAGCCTTATTCGAAAATGGATTCTATTGTCCCCCCACATCAATCTACACACAATACCCCATAATGACAAAACAAAATTAGGTTTAGAACATTTTGCAAATGTATTAAAAATGAAAAAATGAAATATAATATTTCCATAAGTATTCAGACCCTTTACTCTACTTTGTTGAAGGACCTTTGGCAGTGATTACAGCCTCAAGTATTCTTGGGTATGACGCTACAAGCTTGGCACACCTGTATTTGGGGAGTTTCTCCCATTCCACTCTGTAGATCCTCTCAAGCTCTGTCAGATTGGATGGGGAGCGTCGCTGCACAGCTATTTTCAGGTCTCTCCAGAGATGTTCGATCGGGTTCAAATACAGTTTCTGGCTGGGCCATTCAAGGACATTCAGAGACTTGTCCCGAAGTCACTCCTGCGTTGTCTTAGCTGTGTTCTTAGGGTCGTTGTCATGTTGGAAAGTGAACCTTCGCCCCAATCTGAGGTACTGAGCACTCTGGAGCAGGTTTTCATCAATGATATCTCTGTACTTTGCTCCGTTCATCTTTCCCTCGATCCTGACTAGTCTCCCAGTCTATGCCGCTGAAAAACATCCCCACAGCATGATGCTGCCACCTCCATGCTTTACTGTAGGGATGGTGCCAGGTTTCCTCCAGACGTGACGCTTGGCATTCAGGCCAAAGAGTTCAATCTTGGTTTCATCAGACCAGAGAATCTTGTTTTGCATGGTCTGAGTGTTCTTTATGTGTCCTTTGGAAAACTCCAAGCGGGCTGCCATGTGCCTTTCACGGAGGAGTGGCTTCCTAATATATCTGGCCACTCTAATATAAAAGCCTGATTGGTGGAGTGCAGCAGAGATGGTTGTCCTTCTGGAAGGTTCTCCCAGCTCCACAGAGAAACTCTTGGTCACATCCCTGACCAAGGCCCAGTTTGGCCAGGCGGCCAACTCTAGGAAGAGTCTTGGTGGAGGCCACTGTGTTCTTGGGGACCTTCAATGCTGCAGACATTTTTTGGTACCCTTCCCCAGAGCTGTGCCTCAACACAATCCTGTCTCGGAGCTCTACGGACAATTCCTTCGACCTCATGGCTTGGTTTTTGCTCTGACATGCACTGTCAACTGTGGGACCTTATATAGACATGCGTGTGCCTTTCCAAATCATGTCCAATCAACATTTTTTACCACAGGTGGACTCCGATCAAGTTGTAGAAACATCTTGAGGATGATCAATGAAAACAGGGTGCACCTGAGCTCAATATCGAGTCTCATAACGAAGGGTCTGAATACATGTGCAAACAAGGTATCTGTTTCTTATGTTTAATATATTTGCACAATTTTAAAAAACAAACTGTTTTCGCTTTGTCATTATGGGGTATTGTCATTTATTTGGTCAGGCCAGGGTGTGGCATGGGTTTTTTGTATGTGGTGTGTTGGTATTGGGATTGTAGCTTAGTGGGGTGTTCTAGTTAAGTCTATGGCTGTCTGAAGTGGTTCTCAATCAGAGGCAGGTGTTTATCGTTGTCTCTGATTGGAACCATATTTAGGCAGCCATATTCTTTGTGTGTTTCGTGGGTGATTGTCCTTAGTGTCCTTGTTCCTGTCTCTGTGTTAGTTTACACAAGTATAGGCTGTTTCGGTTTTCGTTACGTTCTTTGTTTTGTAGTGTTTGTATTGATTCGTGTTTTACGTTTGTTTATTAAAAATGGATCGCAATCTACACACCGCATTTTGGTCCGACTCTCCTTCACTACAAGAAAACCGTTACAGGTATTGTGTGTAGATTGATGAGACCTTTAAAACATTTAAAAAAAAAAAATCCATTTTAGAATAAGGGTGTAACGTAACAAAATGGGGAAAAAGTAAAGGGGTCTGAATACTTTCTGAATGCGCTGTAAGTGGATGCATGTGTGCATTTTGGCAACTTTACGAAAAATGTCTTAGTTGGGCCTGTTGTTCACACGTGTATCTGCCCTCTCATTGGCTAGAATGGTCCCACCTGATCTCGCCTGCCTTCAATCATTGACGACATGTATTTCCATCGTTAGTCAACTCGGCTATTTTGTCAACATAATAGATGAACTTTAAGTGAGAGAAATCGGAGAGAAGAGTGTGTATAGGGAGAAGAAGAGGACGGACGTGACCAGAGAGAACTCAATGATCATTTCTCCAACTTTGAAGCATTCATTTCAACACTTATTTCATAAGGTTGTACTTACGACGTTCATGTCGTAATTGTTTCAGCCTCACTATTTCTATGCTCTAGGGAATAGCTTCATCTCAACAAAACGGAACATATCCTTCCCTCCCTTTCCCTCGGACTCACCGGATCCCTCAGAGCGCCCGTCGCTCCCGATGAGGGGCACTGTGATGGCAGCGGTGGCCACTCCGTCCGTGGGCATGGTGGTGTAGACCAAGGGCAGAGACTGGACCACCACGGGGATGGTCTGCAGCTGGCCCATCTTACTGGGCATGTTGACCGACGGGATGGTGTGGATGACATGCAGGATCTGCTGACCGCCTGCCCCCTGGGTGGATGCTAGGATGGACCCGGGAGAGAGCATCTGGAGGGAGGGATGGAGGAAAGCAGGGGTTAAGGTGGGTATACAGGGGGGGGGGGGGGGCAGTACTGTCTGAAATGGCACCAGATTCCCTATATAGTGCAGTGTTTCCCAAACTGGGTAGTACATCATCAGTTCCTCTTGTCGTGTCAGTCATTACAGACCTCGGAGAGGTAGAACTTGTCAGAAATGTCCAGATCAACTTGCCCATGTCGGCAAAAAAAAATGTTTAATCTCAACATGTTCTGCCCACAACTTTTTGTTGTAGGGTTTGAGTCACTCCATGTTGCGAATTACAGGGGAGCCAGGGGGCTCGGCCCCCCCCTAAATCCAACAAAAGTCAAACTTTGGTGGGGTCTCTAAATTTTATACCCATTTTAGGTATTCCAACTTCAGGCTACTAAAAAGGGCAATTTGTCAACAAGACGCATCAATTCATGTAGGCCTAATCAATAGCAATCGCTGAATGTCATTCAGCACACTATGGTGTTTTGTAACAGATGTCTATTTCCATTAATCAAATGGCACGAGTATATATGCAGTTTGGATGCGTTTGACAATCAGATGAAAATATCATAACTGGTTGTGTTCATGCCACATTAAATGGTAATAATTGTGTAGAATAATGTGTAGAATTGTGAGAATTAAGCTTGAAACCAGCAAAATGTTCTCTCCGCCAACAACAGGGGTGTGAACAGTTTGTCATGAACAGTGCTTGTGCCCATAGAAACAGACATGGCACGCCCGGGGTGGGGTCCAATGCTGAAAGGGGAGGCCTGAGTGAAAAAGTTTGGGAAACCCTGATAAAGTGCACTACTTTTGGCCAGAAAGGGAAATAGGGTGCCATTTTGGACACAGACATTGAGTCAACAGCTAAGCTGAGAAGAAAATAAAGAGCACGTCAGTATGAGGTTGTTCTTTAACTGACTTGCCGAGTTAAATAAAAAGGTTAAATAGAAAAAATAAAAAACAATTGTTAAACTGAAAGACAGAGCCTGTCAAAATAAAAAACATTGTAAACTAGGTTACTACATAAGACACATTTTTGGCAGGCCCTAATTTGTGTGAGTGATTTCACTTTTCAGCCAACAGACACGACTACCCATCATTCCAAAAGAGGAGCTAGCTAACGAGCCGACTGGCTTAATAAATAACTGGCGTGGTTACCATGGTGTCTAGAATGGTTACCGTAGGGATGTGGTTTGCCGACAGCGTGGGCGGCGCCACGGAGCTGGGGGCGGGGTTGGCTGTGGTGGACGGTGTAAAAACGGGCAGGGAGGGCCGTGGCTTGCCAAGTGACAGGTCGACAGGTTCCGTCTGGTCCTCTGAGGGGCGGGAGGAGTCGTCTTGTGTGTCTGTTGTGGTTGTGTCTATGGTCATGTCTGTGGCTGTGCAGAGGGGAGGGGGAGACTCAGGTTGGGTCTTCTCTGTCTTGATCTTCAGGTCTGTAGGCTGGGGAAACTCCTCACCCACTTCAGCCTGCTAGAGAAAGAGAGGGAAGAGGATGATATGAGAGAGAGGAGGAGAGGGAGGGGATGGGAGTGAGGGAGGTTTGGAGAGAAAGAGAGGAAAGAAAGAGAGGGTAGAGAGATATTAAGAAGAATGATTGACAGAGTCAAGGAGAAAGAAGTGAGATGAATAGGGAGAAAAAGGAAGAGAAAGAAGGAAAGAAGAGAGATGATCAGCACATGATTTTCCTCCCCACACACACACACACACACACACACACACACACACACACACACACACACACACACACACACACACACACACACACACACACACACACACACACACACACACACACACACACACACACACACACACACACACAGATCTCCCTTGGCTCAGCTGTACTCTCTGGCTGCACAAACAGAGCAGAGCAAAGCTGGGTAGGGGAACAATGGCTGCTGTGTGGGGCCCTGGGAGCTGAGAGGGAGAGGTGGGGCTGGGAGGTGGGGCTGGGAGGTGGAGAGCAGAGCAGCAGGCCTAAAGATGGCATGCTGCCAGGAGAGCTGCCCTGCCCTGCCTAGCCCCGGCCAAGCCCTGCACTGAGGCACAGAGTGCACCCAGCTACAGCATACAGAGCAGAGAGCACTAAGCATAGAGCAGAACACAACATCCCTATCCAGCCTGGAGCAGAGCACGACCCAGTGCTCAGGCATACGCCCAGCCCAGGGGGGCAGGCATGCACATACCTACACTCGCCCACGCTGACACAACCGCCACCATGCACACACGCACACGAAAGGGCAGGGGTTTGGTAGTGACTGTACACAGACACTGAGCCTCAGTGCATGTGAGATGAATGATGGGTATGAGTTCATCATTACTGAAGTCATTTCAAGACAAACACACAATTCCTGCTTTTGGGTTGTCTGGTTCAGTATTCAGTGATAGATGGCTATAGGGATGATGGGCTAAACCCACTACCCAAACTCTCCTAGCCTACATAACCACACTTAGAGAGTGGACACAGGTGGACCCAGAGAGGGAAGGAGGTCAGTCAGTGTACATAACATAGGAGGTTAGGATACATGTTGTTGGGAAAAGGAAAGAGAGAGAGAGAGAGTGGCAGAGTGAGAGTGGCAGAGTGAGAGTGGCAGAGTGAGAGAGAGCGAGGGTGGTAGAGTGAGAGTGAGAGAGGGAGTGAGAGTGAGAGAGGGAGGCAGAGTGAGAGAGGGCGAAGGTGGCAGAGTAAGGGTGAGAGAGGGAGGCAGAGTGAGAGAGAGCGAGGGTGGCAGAGAGAGAGAGAGCGAGGGTGGCAGAGTGAGAGAGAGCGAAGGTGGCAGAGAGAGAGAGAGCGAGGGTGGCAGAGTGAGAGTGAGAGAGGGAGGCAGAGTGAGAGAGGGAGGCAGAGTGAGAGAGGGTGAGGGTGGCAGAGTGAGAGTGAGAGGCAGAGTGAGAGAGGGTGAGGGTGGCAGAGTGAGAGTGAGAGGCAGAGTGAGAGGCAGAGTGAGAGAGAGAGGCAGAGTGAGAGAGAGTGAGGGTGGCAGAGTGAGAGTGAGAGGCAGAGTGAGACAGGGAGGCAGAGTGAGAGAGAGCGAGGGTGGCAGAGTGAGAGGCAGAGTGAGGGAGGCAGAGTGAGAGAGAGCGAGGGAGGCAGAGTGAGAGAGCGAGGGTGGCAGAGTGAGGGAGAGCGAGGGTGTCAGAGTGAGCGAGAGCGAGGGTGGCAGAGTGAGAGAGAGCGAGGGTGGCAGAGTGAGAGAGAGCGAGGGTGGCAGAGTGAGAGAGAGCGAGGGTGGCAGAGTGAGAGAGAGCGAGGGTGGCAGAGTGAGCGAGAGCGAGGGTGGCAGAGTGAGCGAGAGCGAGGGTGGCAGAGTAAGAGTGAGAGAGGGTGGCAGAGAGAGAGAGCGAGGGTGGCAGAGAGAGAGAGCGAGGGTGGCAGAGAGAGAGAGAGCGAGGGTGGCAGAGAGAGAGAGAGAGCAAGGGTGGCAGAGTGAGAGAGAGCGAGGGTGGCAGAGTGAGAGAGGGCGAAGGTGGCAGAGAGAGAGAGAGCGAGGGTGGCAGAGAGAGAGCGAGGGTGGCAGAGTGAGAGTGAGAGAGGGAGGCAGAGTGAGAGAGGGCGAAGGTGGCAGAGAGAGAGAGAGCGAGGGTGGCAGAGTGAGAGAGCGAGGGTGGCAGAGTGAGAGAGCGAGGGTGGCAGAGTGAGAGAGCGAGGGTGGCAGAGTGAGAGAGCGAGGGTGGCAGAGTGAGCGAGAACGAGGGTGGCAGAGTGAGCGAGAACGAGGGTGGCAGAGTGAGCGAGAACGAGGGTGGCAGAGTGAGAGAGAGCGAGGGTGGCAGAGTGAGAGAGAGCGAGGGTGGCAGAGTGAGAGAGCGAGGGTGGCAGAGAGAGAGAGAGCGAGGGTGGCAGAGAGAGAGAGCGAGGGTGGCAGAGAGAGAGAGCGAGGGTGGCAGAGAGAGAGAGCGAGGGTGGCAGAGTGAGAGAGAGCGAGGGAGAGAGAAAAAGGAGAGTGGGTGGGAAAGGCCTCTGGTTGTCATGGAAACTGGGAGGTTTTTTCCCCTCATTCTATCTTCACGCCTACCCACTCCCTTCCTCCCTCTCCTCCTCTTTCCCTCCCTGTCTCTGCTTCCACTCCCTTCCTCCCTCTCCTCCACTTTCCCTCCCTGTCTCTGCTTCCACTCCCTTCCTCCCTCCCTCTCTACCACTTTCCCTCCCTGTCTCTGCTTCCACTCCCTTCCTCCCTCTCCTCCTTCTCTTTCCCTCCCTGTCTCTGCTTCCACTCCCTTCCTCCCTCCCTTCCTCCTCTTTCCCTCCCTGTCTCTGCTTCCACTCCCTTCCTCCTCTTTCCCTCCCTGTCTCTGCTTCCACTCCCTTCCTCCCTCCCTTCCTCCTCTTTCCCTTCCTGTCTCTGCTTCCACTCCCTTCCTCCTCTTTCCCTCCCAGTCTCTGCTTCCACTCCCTTCCTCCCTCTCCTCCACTTTCCCTCCCAGTCTCTGCTTCCACTCCCTTCCTCCCTCCCTCTCCTCCACTTTCCCTCCCCGTCTCTGCTTCCACTCCCTTCCTCCCCTTTCCCTCCCGGTCTCGGCTTCCACTCCCTTCCTCCTCTTTCTCTCCCTGTCTCTGCTTCCACTCCCTTCCTCCTCTTTCCCTCCCTGTCTCTGCTTCCACTCCCTTCCTCCCTCCCTTCCTCCTCTTTCCCTCCCTGTCTCTGCTTCCACTCCCTTCCTCCCTCTCCTCCACTTTCCCTCCCTGTCTCTGCTTCCACTCCCTTCCTCTTTCCCTCCCTGTCTCTGCTTCCACTCCCTTCCTCCCTCCCTTCCTCCTCTTTCCCTCCCTGTCTCTGCTTCCACTCCCTTCCTCCCTCCCTTCCTCCTCTTTCCCTCCCTGTCTCTGCTTCCACTCCCTTCCTCCTCTTTCCCTCCCTGTCTCTGCTTCCACTCCCTTCCTCCCTCCCTTCCTCCTCTTTCCCTTCCTGTCTCTGCTTCCACTCCCTTCCTCCTCTTTCCCTCCCAGTCTCTGCTTCCACTCCCTTCCTCCCTCTCCTCCACTTTCCCTCCCAGTCTCTGCTTCCACTCCCTTCCTCCCTCCCTCTCCTCCACTTTCCCTCCCCGTCTCTGCTTCCACTCCCTTCCTCCCCTTTCCCTCCCGGTCTCGGCTTCCACTCCCTTCCTCCTCTTTCTCTCCCTGTCTCTGCTTCCACTCCCTTCCTCCTCTTTCCCTCCCTGTCTCTGCTTCCACTCCCTTCCTCCCTCCCTTCCTCCTCTTTCCCTCCCTGTCTCTGCTTCCACTCCCTTCCTCCCTCTCCTCCACTTTCCCTCCCTGTCTCTGCTTCCACTCCCTTCCTCCCTCCCTTCCTCCTCTTTCCCTCCCTGTCTCTGCTTCCACTCCCTTCCTCCCTCTCCTCCTTCTCTCCCTGTCTCTGCTTCCACTCCCTTCCTCCCTCCCCTCCACTTTCCCTCCCCGTCTCTGCTTCCACTCCCTTCCTCCTCTTTCCCTCCCTGTCTCTGCTTCCACTCCCTTCCTCCCCTTTCCCTCCCTGTCTCGGCTTCCACTCCCTTCCTCCTCTTTCCCTCCCTGTCTCTGCTTCCACTCCCTTCCTCCCTCCCTTCCTCCTCTTTCCCTCCCTGTCTCTGCTTCCACTCCCTTCCTCCCTCCCTTCCTCCTCTTTCCCTCCCTGTCTCTGCTTCCACTCCCTTCCTCCCTCTCCTCCACTTTCCCTCCCTGTCTCTGCTTCCACTCCCTTCCTCCCTCCCTTCCTCCTCTTTCCCTCCCTGTCTCTGCTTCCACTCCCTTCCTCCCTCTCCTCCTCCTTCTCTCCCTGTCTGCTTCCACTCCCTTCCTCCCTCCCTCTCCCCCTCTTTCCCTTCCTGTCTCTGCTTCTACTCCCTTCCTCCCTCTCCTCCTCTTTCCCTCCCCGTCTCTGCTTCTACTCCCTTCCTCCCTCTCCTCCACTTTCCCTCCCTGTCTCTGCTTCCACTCCCTTCCTCCCTCCCTTCCTTCTCTTTCCCTCCCTGTCTCTGCTTCCACTCCCTTCCTCCCTCTCCTCCTCCTTCTCTCCCTGTCTGCTTCCACTCCCTTCCTCCCTCCCTCTCCCCCTCTTTCCCTTCCTGTCTCTGCTTCTACTCCCTTCCTCCCTCTCCTCCTCTTTCCCTCCCTGTCTCTGCTTCTACTCCCTTCCTCCCTCTCCTCCTCCTTCCCTCCCTGTCTCTGCTTTCACTCCCTTCCTCCTCTTTCCCTCCCTGTCTCTGCTTCCACTCCCTTCCTCCCTCCCTCTCCTCCTATTTCCCTCCCCGTCTCTGCTTCTACTCCCTTCCTCCCTCTCCTCCTCCTTCCCTCCCGGTCTCTGCTTCTACTCCCTTCCTCCCACTCCTCCTCCTTCTCTCCCTGTCTCGGCTTCCACTCCCTTCCTGCCTCCCTTCCTCCTCTTTCCCTCCATGTCTCTGCTTCCACTCCCTTCCTCCTCCTTCCCTCCCTGTCTCGGCTTCCACTCCCTTCCTGCCTCCCTTCCTCCTCTTTCCCTCCATGTCTCTGCTTCCACTCCCTTCCTCCTCTTTCCCTTCCTGTCTCTGCTTCCACTCCCTTCCTCCCACTCCTCCTCCTTCCCTCCCCGTCTCTGCTTCCACTCCCTTCCTCCCACTCCTCCTCCTTCCCTCCCTGTCTCTGCTTCCACTCCCTTCCTCCTCCTTCCCTCCCTGTCTCTGCTTTCACCGCATCCTCTCTGTCCGTTTGTCCCTCACACCTTCCCTCCAGATCACGTTCTCTCGCTTTCTTTCTAGCCACCTCTCTCCCATATCCTCTTCACAATGGTCTACTTTTGGAAGCGTATTGAGACACATACATGTCATTCTCTCCTGGCTCAAAGCAGAAGAGAGATTTGATTTCCTCACTACTTGGTTTGTAATCAGTGTTGACATGCTGAATGCACCGAGCTGTCTGTTTAAACGACTAGCACAGAGCTCAAACACCCATGCATACCCCACAACACATGCCACCAGAGGTCTATTCACAGTCCCCAAGTCCAGAACAGACTATGGGAGGCGCACAGTACTACATAGAGCCATGACTACATGTTACTCTATTCCACATCAGGTAACTGATGCAGCAGTCGAATCAGATTTAAACAGATACACACCTTATGGAACAGCGGGGACTGTGAAGTAACACAACTTAGGCACAGTCACATGCATACACACGCACACATGATAACATATGCACTATACACACACGTACACATAGATTTTGTGTTATAGATATGTGGTAGTGGAGTAGGGGACAGAGGGCACACTTAGTGTGTTGTGAAATGTGTTATGAATGTATTATAATGTAAAAATTGTATAACTGCCTTAATTTTGCCAGACCCCTGGAAGAGTCTTGACAGCAGCTAATGGGTATCCATAATAAATACAAATACACAGACACTATTCTCAGCTAAAACATTTAAAACAATGCTCCTGAAAATCAGATAACAAATTACACCCTGTTCCTACTACACACTAACAAATGGCACCCTATTCCCTATTTCAGGGGCATTCAACATTTACCCGACGAGGTCCGAAGCCTGCTGGTTTTCTGTTATTTAATTAACCTGCTAATTAATTACACCCACCTGGTGTCTAAATAAGTGCCTGATTAGAAGGGAACAATTGATCAAAGCAGTGAAACTTGCTCCAAGGTCCAGAGTTGAGTTTTCAGGCCCTATATGGTGCATAGGGCTCTGGTGTAAAGTAGTGCAGCATATAGGAAATAGGGTGCCATTTTGGACACACCCAGTGACTGTATGAGCGGTGGAGAGCTCAAACACTGAGAGACAAAGTTGGCCACATCACACACAGAAAGTGGCGTCAGAAGTTAGGCAACAATAGGTTATAACATCTAACTCAAGCAAACCACTGGGGTCACACTGGTTGAATCAACGTTGTTTCCACGTTATGTCTTTGAAATGACGTTGAAGAGACGTTGAACTGACGTCTGTGCCAGAGCGGAGGCTTGGTCTCAAAGACAAGACAATGCCATGGAGATCCTGAGGCTGTAGTGTGGTCGCAGCAGGCCTAGCGAATGGGAGAAGTACTGTTTCAGCGAGGCAGAGATGAGAGGTCTCCTGTAAGTACAAAGACATGGAGGGCAGCAATGAAGTGTTCTCTGCACCTTCTTTTACTACTACACCACTGAACACTCAGAGATCCTGAGTATGTCTCTGTACTCTATACTGAGTGACTTTCTATCAGTCTCTAACCCTGTATTCTCTCTGTACTCTATACTGAGTGACTTTCTATCAGTCTCTAACCCTGTATTCTCTCTGTATACTGACGGACTTTCTATCAGTCTCTAACCCTGTATCCTCTCTTTATACTGAGTGACTTTCTATCAGTCTCTAACAGTGTATTCTCTCTGTACTCTATACTGACTGACTTTCTATCAGTCTTTAACCCTGTATTCTCTGTAAGTCTATACTGAGTGATTTTTTATCAGTCTCTAACCCTGTATTCTCTGTACTCTATACTGAGTGACTTTCTATCAGTCTCTAACCCTGTATTCTCTCTGTACTCTATACTGAGTGACTTTCTATCAGTCGCTAACCCTGTATTCTCTCTGTACTCTATACTGAGTGACTTTCTACCAGTCTCTAACCCTGTATTCTCTGTAGTCTATACTGAGTGATTTTCTATCAGTCTCTAACCCTGTATTCTCTGTACTCTATACTGAGTGACTTTCTATCAGTCTAACCCTGTATTCTCTGTACTCTATACTGAGTGACTTTCTACCAGTCTCTAACCCTGTATTCTCTGTACTCTATACTGAGTGACTTTCTACCAGTCTCTAACCCTGTATTCTCTCAGCAATGACTAACAGCTTGACCTCCCATCATCAGCCTCTGCCTCTATATCCTTGTACTTTGAGCTAAGTATCTATCCTTTCCCTGCAGCCTCCATCGCTCTCCCTGTACGGTCTCGGAGTGATCCACCTCCCTCTCTATCCTCGTAGGCTGCCCTCCCAGCACTACTTTATATATAGACCTCTATCTAGCTCTGTGCACTTCTATAAAAGCTAAGCCTCCAGCCCCGCACCGCAGCCCCCACTATCACCACAGAGAGATAAATGGAGGAGAGAAAGAGATTGAGAGAACGATAGAATGAGAGAGCTGGAGAGGAGACTTACAGGATGAAGAGAGAGAGAGAGAGAGAGAGAGAGAGAGAGAGAGAGAGAGAGAGAGAGAGAGAGAGAGAGAGAGAGAGAGAGAGAGAGAGAGAGAGAGAGAGAGAGAATGTATGGGCCCATTAACAACGTGATTGGGTAAAGACGATGGCGACACATTAAATGAAGGAAGTAACAGAGAACAATATTGGTGGCAGAACTGTGTCAGACTCCCTGGAAGGTTGGCAAGAGACGAGAGGGGTATTTACTCTGACTTTTAATTCAACAACTCTGCCATATAAATGGGTCACCAGATGCAGAATAGTTGATGTCATTTAAACGTGAATGGCTTGCTATGCACGGGTGTATGACTTGTGATGTGTTATGCATGCCAGGAATAGCCTGTATTGTTGCCAGACACATTTCCCTATGGTACAATACAGTATTCATTCATGCTACTGCACTGCAATGCTGGTGTTGATATTACATTGTTGGTTATTGCAATGGAGTGCTGAGAGGGAACCTATAGCTCTGGCAGTCAACTCAGTTGAACCCCAATAGGCTCTGACTAAGTCACTAAGTTATTTCTAAAGGAGGAAATCAATAGGTCACAAGGTGAGAGAAACAATGCTTTGTCTGTGTGTGAGTGTGAGTTTGAGAGAGAGAGAGAGAGTAGAGAAAAGGAGGCATGAGGACAGAGAAAAAGGCAGGAGAGAGAGAGAGAGGGAGAGAGAGAGTAGAGAAAGGGAGGCATGAGGACAGAGAGAAAGGCAGGAGGAGAGAGAGAGAGAAGATTAAAGGAGGCAGGGGGAGAGAGAGAGAGAAAAGGAGGCAGACAGAGAGTGCAAGTGCAAATGGTACCTCTCCCAATTTCGGTGACCCTCTCTTTCTCCCTTCCTACCCCTCACTCTCTCCAGGCTTATCGGTCTCCAGTCAATAGCTCTCTGCCGTGGCCCTGAAGGTCATGCCTAAAGCCTGAGGTGAATCTTAATAGAGCCAACAGCTTAAAGGGTTAATGGATTTTTACTCACATCCAGATAGAGAGAAGAGAGAGAAATAGATACTAGAGTACGGTCATACGCCCTGGTTAAGGTCCATATGATGATGGAGTCAACAATGTTGTGTTCCAGCTATAATACTACCTAGACAACTAGATAGCAGTGGTGAGAGAGAGAGAGAGAGAGAGAGAGAGAGAGGGAGCGAGTAAAACTACTTTGAAATACTACTTAAGTTTTTGGAGAACCTGTACTTCACTTTACTATTTATATTTGTCACAACTTTTACTCTACTACATTCCTAAAGAAAATATGTACTTTGAACTTTTTACATTTTCTCTGAAACCCAAAATTAGTTACATTTGGAAAGCTCAGGCAGGACAGTAATATGAGACAATTCACGCACCTATCAATATAATGCGTTATCAACTTTACTGTCTCCGATCTGGCGAACTCACTAAACACAAATACTGTGTTGGAGAATGGCCTTGCCTGTCCGTAAATTAAAAGTACAAGACATCTGAGCCAGATGGTTTGCTTAATATAAGGAATTTGATGCATAGCATTTACTTTTTACTTAAGTAAGAAAATGTTTGACTTTTTCAACCACTGTAATTAAGTACATTTTAAACCAGATCATTTTAGACATTCACTAAAGTAGTTTCTAACTGGGTGAATTTACTTGAGGTATTTTCTATTAAAGGCATCTTTACTTTTACTCAAGTATGACAGCTTTGCACACTCTTGGCATTCTCTCAACCAGCTTCACCTGGAATGCTTTTCCAACAGTCTTGAAGGAGTTTCCACATATGCTGAACACTTGTTGGCTGTTTTTTCTTCACTCTGCGGTCCAACTCATCCCAAACCATCTTGATTGGGTTGAGGTCGGGTGATTATGGAAGCCAGGTCATCTGATGCAGCACTCCATCACTCTCCTTCATGGTCAAATAGCCCTTACACAGCCTAGCGGTGTGTTGAGTCATTGTCCTGTTGAAAAACAAATGATAGTTCCACTAAGAACAAACCAGATGGGATGGCGTATCACTGCAGAATGCTGTGGCAGCCATGCTGGTTAAGTTAAGTGTGCCTTGAATTCTAAATAAATCACAGACAGTGTCACCAGCAAAGCACCACAACATCACACCTCCTCCTCCATGCTTCATGGTGGGAAATACACATGTGAAGGTCATCCGTTCACCTACTCCGCGTCTCACAAAGACACAGCAGTTGGAACCAAAAATCGTAAATTTGGACTCATCAGACCAAAAGACAGATTTCCACCGGTCTAATGTCCATTGCTCGTGTTTCTTGGCCCAAGCAAGTCTCTTCTTATTATTGGTGTCCTTTAGTAGTGGTTTCTTTGCAGCAATTTGGCCATGAAGGCCTGATTCACGCAGTCTCCCTTGAACAGTTGATGTTGAGATGTGTCTGTTACTTGAACTCTGTGAAGCATTTATTTGGGCTGCAATTTCTGAGGCTGGCAACTCTCTAATGAGCTTATATTCTGCATCTGAGGTAACTCTAGGTCTTCCTCTCCTGTGGCGGTCCTCATGAGAGCCAGTTTCATCATAGCACTTGATAGTTTTTGCGACTGTACTTGAAGAAACTTTCAAATACTCCTTCCCGATTGGCTGACCTTAATGTGTTAAAGTAATGATGGACTGTCGTTTCACTTTGCTTCTTTGAGCTGTTCTTGCCATAATATGGACAGACTGCCAAGAGGGTGCAAAGCTGTCATCAAGGCAAAGGGTGGCTACTTTGAAGAATGTCAAATATAAAATATATTTGAATATGTTTAACACTTTTTTGGTTACTACATGTGTCCATATGTGCTATTTCATAGTTTTGATGTCTTCACTATTATTCTACAATGTAGAAAATAGTTCAAATAAAGACAAACCCTGGAATGAGTTGGTGTGTCCAAACTTTTAACTGGTACTATATGTTAGGGCTGACCACATTTAGTCAACTGGTCAATTGTTTGGTCGATGAGCTGTTGGTCGACTGATCTTTTTTTTTAGTCGAGCAGTTGCAAAAAACGAAATAGTTATGGGACATTTTGATTGATGCATTTCTCAGTGGACTAATCCTTGGCGGAGGCCACGCACACCAGTCCCACCACATTCACCGTTAATTCACAGAATGTCTAATCTTCATTGTTTGTATTGTTACCGTCATTTCTGTTAATGCTTTCAATATATTATTACTATTACAGTATTTTACAGTTCTCATTGTCAGAGTGGACAACTCGGACAAGGACGAGCATCTGATTATGCACAGACGTATATACACAGTCGAAGTCGGAAGTTTACATACATATAGGATGGAGTCATTAAAACTCGTTTTTCAACCACTCCACAAATGTCTTGTTAACAAACTATAGTTTTGGCAAAAAAGCATGTGCAAGCAAGGAGGCCTACAAACCTGACTCAGTTACCCCAGCTCTGTCAGGAGGAACGGGCCAAAATTCACCCAACTTATTGTGGGAAGCTTGTGGAGTGTATGTAAACTTCTGACCCACTGGAAATGTGATGAAAGAAATGAAAGCTGGTATAAATCATTCTCTCCACTTTTATTCTGACATTTCACATTCTTAAAATAAACTTTTTCTTCACCTCAAAATGCAAGTAAACACAGTCTGTTTTTACATACATTGAGAATGACAATCTTTCCTCAATGTGGCCTATTTGAAAAATATGTCCAGCTCTCTCCCTTTCCATAACCACACTGCGAGAAAGGGAAAAAATGGTAATGCTCTGATCTGGTGGAAAATAGGACTTCCTGATGACTTCTTATGCATTGTGCAAATAGCCTACAGCTGTTTGTCCGGAGATCACTGGCGTAGGCTATTTTTTTACATAGTTGGCTATGACAATAGAAATTTGTGTCATTTTCACATACTTTTTTATTTATTAATCAAGACAACGATTTTGAGATGAAAGGACTATTATCAAAGAAATGAAAGTGCTCCACGAAAATGTGCATATGAAAATTAGAACTGGCACACAGATCTGTAGAAATGGTAAGATAAATTGGCACTCCAAATGGAAAAGATTGCCGACCCCTGGTGTAGCCTATTACTGCCAAAATTGGGAGCGTAATAACAGAATTTATGAAGGCCAGCAGCCTTGGTTCGGCAACAGCTTTTTTTCTTCTCGTCCTTCGAGTCATTTGTGTATCTTAATAATTATATCACAGTGTGCTTAAAGCGTCAAACAAGCTCAGTAGCCTACATATATAGTTGATTTTACTCAAGCACATGGTGTGCAATGATATGCATGACTGGGAACACAGATATGCATCTGTTGGTCACAGATACTTTACCTTAAAAAAAAAAGGTAGGAGCGTGGATCAGAAAACCAGTCGGTATCTGGTGTGACCACCATTTGCCTCAAGCAGCACGACACATCTCCTTCGCATAGAGTTGATCAGGCTGTTGATTGTGGCCTGTGGAATGTTGTCCCACTCCTCGTCAATGGCTGGACATTTTCAGCTTTGGGAATTGCATACAGATCCTTGCGACAAAGGGGCCCTACATTATCATGCAATTGTCTTCACTGTCCGTAGTTTATGCCTGCCCATACCATAACCGCACCGCCAACATGGGGCACTCTGTTCACAATGTTGACATCAGCAAATCGCTCGCCCTCACGCACCAAAGACATGGTCTGAGGTTGTGTGGACGTACTGCCAAATTATCTAAAACGATGTTGGAGGCAGCTTATGGAAGGGAAATTAACATTCAAATCTCTGGCAACAGCTCTGGTGGATATTCCTGCAGTCAGCATGCCAATTGCAAACTGTGACAAAACTGCACAGTTTACAGTGGCCTTTAATTGTTCTCAGCACAAGGTGAAACATGTGTGTAATGTGTAATGATCATGCTGTTTAATCAGCTTCTTGATATTCCACACCTGTCAGGTGGATGGAATATCTTGGCAAATAACAGAGACCCAAACAAGTTTGTGCAAAACATTTTTGAGAAATCCGTTTTTTTATGGAACATTTCTGGGATCTTTTATGTCAGCTCATGAAACATGGGACCAACACTTTACATGTTGCATTTATATTTTTATCAGTATTGAACACCTGTTAGGCAACTGTATAAAACACATGGTCAACCCTCAGTCTCGAGTAATACTGGGTCTGCAGGCTTTTCATCAAGCCCTGCTCAAACACATCAGACAGAGTTTTATCAAGGTCCGGTTGAGCAGCTCATTTCTAAAAATGTATCTTTAGAGGGGGACTGGAATAAAGGCCTGCTATCCATTAGCGCTCCTGGAGGATGGCCTTTTGAAATAATTATCTCACTCAATATCTCAAAAATCAAATGGCTATGGTAGGCTACAAGGTTAGTCATGTTTATCTTAGCTTAGATGTATTTACTTTGCAGGCTGACAAATATGTAGAGTTGCAATGTCCAAATCAACTGGAAGTACTATCTACAAAACACGTTGTGAAGCAACACCATCCAAAGGGAAGGCTACATCTAAAATCAATGTTCATGATTTAAAATGTATTATTTTGATTCACATTTTTTTTTTCACCTTTATTTAACCAGGTAGGCTAGTTGAAAACAAGTTCTCATTTGCAACTGCGACCTGGCCAAGATAAAGCATAGCAGTGTGAACAGACAACACAGAGTTACACATGGAGTAAACAATTAACAAGTCAATAACACAGTAGAAAAAAAGGGGAGTCTATATACATTGTGTGCAAAAGGCATGAGGAGGTAGGCGAATAATTACAATATTGCAGATTACCACTGGAGTGATAAATGATCAGATGACCATGTACAGGTAGAGATATTGGTGTGCAAAAGAGCAGAAAAGTAAATAAATAAAAACTGTGGGGATGAGGTAGGTGAAAATGGGTGGGCTATTTACCAATAGATTATGTACAGCTGCAGCGATCGGTTAGCTGCTCAGATAGCTGATGTTTGAAGTTGGTGAGGGAGATAAAGGTCTCCAACTTCAGCGATTTTTGCAATTCGTTCCAGTCACAGGCAGCAGAGTACTGGAACGAAAGGTGGCCGAATGAGGTGTTGGCTTTAGGGATGATCAGTGAGATACACCTGCTGGAGCGCGTGCTACGGATGGGTGTTGCCATCGTGACCAGTGAACTGAGATAAGGCGGAGCTTTACCTAGCATGGCCTTGTAGATGACCTGGAGCCAGTGGGTCTGGCGACGAATATGTAGCGAGGGCCAGCCGACTAGAGCATACAAGTCGCAGTGGTGGGTAGTATAAGGTGTTTTAGTGACAAAACGGATGGCACTGTGATAAACTGCAGCCAGTTTGCTGAGTAGAGTGTTGGAAGCGATTTTGTAGATGACATCGCCGAAGTTGATGATTAGATTCACCGCGATTGAACCGAATCCCAACTGATACAATGGAGAAGTGAATCGTTTGTTTTGTCAAAAATAACAGTTTAAATTAATCATATGAATCGTTGAAAAAAGTAAGTTTCGGTGGAAGATATTTTGGGGCTTGACGAAAACGTGAATACAAGCTAATAACAGCTGAACAGTTAACTAGAGGGTACAATATATGATTTTAATTGTCTACCTAGTTCATCTGTTCTCCATCATATTTGATAGGCTATGCCTACCTGCTGCTGTGTCTCTCTCCTTGAGCAATGGTCCACTCACCTCGCAAACATGCAGCTGATGCACACAAACACAGATGTGCTAGTGTCATTCCCATCCTGGCTGATATGTTGATTTTTGTTTAATTTGTAAAATATTGGAAAATTGTGCCTAAATAAATTACATTAGCAGAAATAATTCTAATGATTTCCATGACTTTTCTAAAACTTTTCCACAATTTTCATAATCTAGCTAACGTTTGCTGCTATGTGTAAACTAGCTAACTTTGGCTGCCAAGAGTAAGCTAGCTAACTTTGGCTGCCAAGAGTAAGCTAGCTAACTTTGGCTGCCAAGAGTAAGCTAGCTAACTTTGGCTGCTATGTGAAAACTAGCTAACGTTGGCTGCTATGAGTGAGCTAGCTAACGTTGGCTGCTATGAGTAAACTAGCTAGCTTTGGCTGCTATGTGTAAGCTAGCTAACGTTGGCTGCTATGTATAAGCTAGCTAGCTTTGGCTGCTATGAGTAAGCTAGCTAAGCTAGCTAACGTTGGCTGCTATGAGTAAACTAGCTAACCTTGGCTGCTATGGGTTAGCTAGCTAACGTTGGCTGCTATGTATAAGCTAGCTAACGTTGGCTGCTATGAGTAAGCTAACTAACGTTGGCTGCTATGTGAAGGCTAGCTTGAGTTGCTAGGAAAGAAACTAAACAAAATATGTTTTTTTATCACCTGAAACAATATGTTTCTCCTGTCTTGAATAAAAAGGTAATATTTTGCAATCTCCAAAAATGAATGTGATCTCTGACAAGAGACCATCTCTCCATCTTGCGTTACAAACACTACACTTGTGCAACCAGTTCACACACACACCCAAGCTCTGCTACCTGGCCCGGGCCCAAAGGGCCTGTTTTTTCATCAATAACTAGGGTATGGGTAGGACTCGGCTATCACTAATTTGATCATTAACATTTTGAAGCAAAGACATTTGCTTGTGATCTGCTTGCGTAGTATATATCAGAAGTGCTTCAACCTCGTCAAAAACATGACCAGAATATTATCAGAGTCCACAGCAGAGATTCTTTTCCCAAAAATAATAATGTTCCTTGAGTTTTGTCAGACTTTAGAGTGAAGAAAGCAGAGGCGTTGCAATGGATGTTCACACAAGCAGAGCCATGCACAGAACGCATGCTGTGCAGGGAGCGAAAGACAGACAAGCAGCTAATGGATACTACAGGAGGAAGTTATTTCAGATTTTGGGTTTGCCTTAAATTTGGCAGATGCAAATTGGGTAGGGCCTGAACGTCTCGGACATGGGTAGGGATTAAAATTAATTCCTGTGCAGGGCTTTAATAACACACACACACAACCTGTGCTTTAAAGCTGGGTGGAGCCCACAGTTGATTGTAGTTACAACAGTTGAAAACATAGAATCTAAGTGCATGGCACGAACACACACAATAAAGAGCCGTCAGTCAAACCCAAACAACATCAATGTAAAGTCTTGAAGATTACCGATTACTACAAACAATAACACAAATTGACACAAGCACACACCCCAAAGTGGAGTTACTGTCTCTGAGTCAGGAGAACTAACTCGCCCTGGACAACAACACCATGACTGACTGTGGGTGAACAGGGACAGAAAGTAGAGCTAGCTGCATCCTAGCGATACTACAGTAATCTGTGTGTTAGACAAACATTTAAATCCTTAAATGTTAAAACTCAAGAAAAATCACAATGCAATTATAAAAAAACTATCACTAAATCCCGATCATCAGGGATTTTATTTTTCAGAAAAGGAAATTGGTGGGAAGGCTTTTGTTAATAATGAAACAAACTAGACCCCTAGATTAATTCTTACGAATACGCAATTTGCCTTTTTGTTGCATATTTCAGTCTGGAAACTACCTAGGTTTAGGGGGGTTTTAACCTATTCTAAATGCCACTCCAGAGTAGCGCAGCGGTGTAAGGCACTGCATCTCAGTGCTATAGGGGTCACTACAGACCCTGGTTGGATTCCAGGCCGTGATTGGGAGCACAATTGGCCCAGCATCGTCCGGGTGAGGTTTTGGCCGGAGTAGGCCGTCATTGTAAATAAGAATTGATTCTTAACTGACTTGCTTAGTTAAATAAAAATACCATTAAAAAAAAAATTGCAGTTAGCTAAAAATCCTAAAAGAGCCGAGACGCATTTATTATTCCAAAACTACAACTCGTAGTTGAAACACATACTTCCCTACTTTAATCGACCTGTCCATTTTGAATTTGTGATAAAGTCGGCGTGATTTGGCAAGGAATGTAGCTTGTCAACAGTTTTTTGTGTGTATCCCATCAGTTAGATTCTCAGTCATTTCTGTAGGCCGAATAGGTGCTTGGGTGAACAGCATGTGTGTGTGTGTAGAGGGAGCGCTTGGAGCGAAACCGAGAGAATGTAGGGGGAAGAAATCACTTGGCTAGGTATCTTTTTTGCTGTGAGTTGCTAATGCACATAACAAATGAAAGGAACACTAGAGTCAATGTGAATTAACGGTAGGTAGTCTTCGGTACAACAATTCACCTGCCCGAAGCGGATTCCAGATGCTGCCACCTATTGTATGACTATGGTAGAACTTCATTGCACACTAACGGTCATACCATGCAATAGGATGACATGGAATTGTATTAAATGTTCTTATTATTTTAACAGAAAACCGTGTGTGTGTGTGTGAGAGAGCTAGAGATTGCGAGAGAGAGAGAGAGAGAATCCAAATGAGATTGTATTGCTAGCAGGTATTTATTTTTGTGTGTCAGTTTAACTGTGTGTATTTGTGTTTGCGTGTGCCTTTGGCTGTAGTGATGTGTTGTGCGGCGGGTTGCAAGGGAGGGGGTGGGGTAGCAGTGAAGAGGTGGAGGAGGGGGTAGGGAGGGGTGTGGGCAAGCAGACTACATCACACAGTCTTTCCAACTCCCGCCAGAGCCCCGTTGCCATGGCTACCAGAGAGCGGAAGCCTCCCTCGATATTAGGGGCCTAGGCGAGAGAGAGATGCAAGCTTGAGCACCACCCTCTTCAACATATACACTGACTGTACAAAACATTAAGGACACCTGCTCTTTCCATGACACGAACCACGTTTTCATATACGGTTTGAGTAAAGTCAAACCGTATAAAAAAAAAAGTCAGCTGTGATAGAAACAGGAAGTTACAGTACAATTTTATAAATACAGACAGAATTTGTTTGTTCGACGTGGTGGGATTTGTTTGTGTCGGTAAAATGTATTATGTGCAAAATGGAGGTGGAGATTGCCTTTATGCACAGATATCGATATAATAACCATCATATTTAAGTAAAAATGGATTCGGCGAAGACATGGTGTGTGGTGACTCGGGAAAGCATGCAGTTTATTAGGCTACAGATTAAATAAATTATGATGAACTGCACAGGGTGGTGAAAGTGCAAAGTGGTGAGCTTGATGCTCCTTTCAATAAACATCGTCTTATTCTGCTGACATGATGATCGCTACCTTTTGACCAACACGCATACTTTCAGCCTTATCCATACTAATCTCATCATGTAGAATAGGCTAACCACACAGCCTATCTGCACTGCATCTGTGAGATGTTGGCTAAGGTGCCAATACCAGAGTAGACACATTTACAGTTTGTGACAGTAAGAGTTGAAAATGCGATGGAAACATATTCAACTGTAGATTTTTATTGAATACATAAAAACTTAAGCGGTGTTAGGAAGATGTTCCTAATGTTTGGTATGCTCAGCGTATATCAACAAATCGGCGAGGGCACTAGAACAGTCTGTAGCACCCATACATACTTATTAGCTTACTAGAATCTGAAGTCTACTGTTTACTTATGATCTGGTGCTTCTGGCCCCAACCAAGGAGGGCCTACAGCAGCACCTAAATCTTCTGCACAGATCTGTCAGACCTGGGCCCTGAATCTCAGTAATACAAAAATAATGGTGTTCCAAAAAGGTCCAGTTGCCGGAAACACAAATTCCATCTAGACACCATAGCCCTAGAGCACACAAAAAATGATACCTACCCCAGCCTAAACAGAACCACAGGCAACTTTCACAAGCTGTGAACGATCTGAGAGACAAAGCAAGAAGGGCCTTTGATGCTACAAAAAGGAACCTACTGTAAAATTCAACAAATTGCCCTTTATGGTTGTGAGGTCTGGGGTCCGCTCACCAGCCAAGAATTCACAAAATAGGACAAACACCAAATTGAGACTCTGCATTGCAGAATTCTGCAAAAACGTCCGCCGTGTATCAGCGTAAAACACCAAATAATGCATGCAGAGCAGAATTAGGCCGATGCTCGCTAATGATCAAAATCCAGAAAAGAGACCTTCATTTCTACAACAACCTAAAAGGAAATGATTCCCAAACCTTCCATAACAAAGAGAAATGAACCTGGAGAAGAGTCCCCTAAGCAAGCTGGTACTGGGGCTCTGTTCATAAACACAAACAGACCCCACAGAGCCGCAGGACAGCAACACAATTAGATACAACCAAATCATGAGAAAACAAAAAAGACAATTGCTTGACACATTGAAAATAATTAACCAAACAACAGAGCAAACTAGAATGCTATTTGTCCCTAAACAGAGAGTACACAGTGGCAGAATACCTGACCACCGTGACTGACCCAACATTGAACGAGTGAGTGTGAGATGAAAGGGCGAGACAAATCAGAGACTTACACCAGGCTCCCTTGAGAGTGAATCTAATGTTGTGGGGAATCCCTTAGTTCTCCCTCTCACTCTGTCCATCCCTTACTTCCTTCCCCCCTCGCTCTCCTTCTCTTACGTCTCTATCCATCGCCCACTTACTTACTTGTTCAGTCTAGTATTACCTCTGGCTCTGGCTGTTACTAGTGAGACAGTCTGGCAGGGTCCAGGGTTGTGTTCAGTAGGCACGAAATGGGAGGAATCATTTTGAATCAGAACGTGTCTAACAAAAATTGTCCAGAAATGTCCTTTGACAAGTGAATTTAAAATGAAAAGCTGAAATATTGTGAGTCAACAAGTATTCAACCCCTTTGTCATGACAAGCACAAGTCATATAATAAGTTGCATGGACTCTGTGTCCAATAATAGTGTTTGATTTTTGATTGACTACCTGATCTCTGTACCCCACACATGCAATTATCTGTAAAGGTCCCTCAGTCAGGCAGTGAATTTCAAACACTGATTCAACCACAAAGACCAGGGAGGTTTTCCAATGCCTATTGGAAAATGGGTATAAAACCCCCCACAAAAAAAACCCACATTGAATATCCCTTTGAGCATGGTGAAGTTATTAATTACACTTGGATGGTGTATCAATACACGCAGTCACTACAAAATACAGGCGTTGTTTCTAACTCAGTTGCCGGAGAGGAAGGAAACCTGTACAGAAAAGGAGTGAAAAGAAGGAAGCTTGTACAGAATAAAAATATTCCAAAACATGCATCCTGTTTGCAACAAGGCAATAAAGTAATACTGCAATAACTGTGGCAAAGCAATTAAAGTTCTGTCCTGAATACAAAGTGTCATGTTTGGGGCAAAACCAATACAACACAAAATATTAAAAAAACTTTGCTTTTGCACCCTTGTGAATGGGAGTGGGACCGGCGAGGGTACCATGTTACCAAAAAGTGTCTGCTGCTCCAGAAATGCCCCTCCACCCACCCATAGATCAATCTTTGCTGGGCGGCTCACGAGTGGTGGTCAATACACTCACAGGCACGGGCAAACATGTATGCGTGGGCAAACACAAACAAGGGTGCGGGCAAACACACACACTCACACGACAACCCAACCACACCCCTCTCTAAAGAGCACTTATGTAATGGTGGCCCACCCAGCCCCCGCCCCACCCCCTCTTTCCCCCCTCTAACTCTTCCTCCCTCCATTCACAACGTACCACATAGAAATGTAACACAGGCCTATAGAGCCAACATGATTACCTACTACACATGACAGAGAATCTATTCTACACCACTCATCTCTCTAGACGCTCTGTAACTTTGTATTGCTTACCCCCCCCCCCCACCCCCACCCTCCTCTCTCTACATTCACGGCGTTGCACACAGAACGTACCTTAGGCCTATAAAGTGCACTGATGCAACTCTCTGTTTACCATATATGCATAGTCACTTTAACTATACATTCATGTACATACTACCTCAATTGGCCCGACCAACCAGTGCTCCCACACATGGGCTAACCGGGCTATCTGCATTGTGTCCCGCCACCCACCAAACTATCTTTTACGCTACTGCTACTCTCTGTTCATCATATATGCATAGTCACATTAACCATATCTATATCTACTGTATGTAGCCTCTACTGTATGTAGCCTCTCTACTGTATATAGCCTCTCTACTGTATATAGCCTCTCTACTGTATGTAGCCTCTCTACTGTATGTAGCCTCTCTACTGTATGTAGCCTCTCTACTGTATGTAGCCTCTCTACTGTATGTAGCCTCTACTGTATGTAGCCTCTCTACTGTATGTAGCCTCTCTACTGTATGTAGCCTCTCTACTGTATGTAGACTCGCTACTGTATGTAGCCTCGCTACTGTATGTAGCCTCGCTACTGTTTTAGCCTCGCTACTGTATGTAGCCTCTGCTGTATGTAGCCTCTCTACTGTATGTAGCCTCTCTACTGTATGTAGCCTCTACTGTATGTAGCCTCTACTGTATGTAGCCTCTACTGTATGTAGCCTCTCTACTGTATGTAGCCTCGCTACTGTTATTTTTCACTGTCCTTTTACTGTTGTTTTTATTTCTTTACTTATCTATTGTTCACCTAATACCTATTTTTTACTGAAAAATTGCACTGTTGGTTAGGGCCTCTAAGTAACCATTTCAAGTATTCGGCGTACACAACAAATAAACTCTGATTTGATTTAAAGTTGCCACGATTCCCTATTCCAAATAATCTGTCCTACACCAAACATTTTATTCAGAATTTTATGTTCTTAGTTTGCACAGTCCTAACCCAACGAACCCCACCCACTCTGCAGGTCCCCTCCTCCATCTCTCTCCACCAACCTCCCCCGCCCTTACTCTTCTTATCTAACCGTCCACACCCTGTCCACCCTGCTCTCTCTCACTCTTTCCTCTCCAGCCAGTCATCACCACCCCACCTTTTCCTCCACCCTCTCTAACAGCCCAGAGACAGAGCCGGTCTCTATTTTCTTTCAGCCTCTCTCTACACCTACCCACCTACAACCATTCATCCATGTGTCCCTGTGTCTCTCTAGTCTTCCCCACCCCTCTAACCCCCTCTCACTGTCCCTCTAGCCCACCTCATTCACCCATTCCTATCCTCCTCTCACCGTGCACTCCACCTCTTCTGGTTCTGGTTTGATGTGTACTGAGGGCATGTCTTCTTCTTCCACCTGGGTCTGGGGCTCGGTCTTGGGTTCCTTCTTGGGAACCTTGGGTTTGGGCTCCTTCTTGGGTTGGGGCTCCTTCTTGGGTTGGGGCTCCTTCTTGGGTTGGGGCACCTTTGGATGTGGTTGGGACTGGGAGCTGGCACCACTGCTGGCCTTCTTAGGACTCGACTGGCACTGCAGAGGGAGAGAGAGGACTGTTAGCTAGTAGTAACACATACGGAGAAGAGAAAGAGTTACACTGGAAGAGATGACATGTTAGACACATCTAGAGAACGGCGACAGAGAGAGAGAGAGAGAGAGAGAGAGAGAGAGAGAGAGAGAGAGAGAGAGAGAGAGAGAGAGAGAGAGAGAGAGAGAGAGGCACAGTAATCAGGGGAACAGTCAGACTACCGCTACACAGGGAGAAAGGACATGCTAGCCAACTGTTACATACCCTGACATACAACACAGAGAGATGAGAGGAGGAGGAGTTGGGTGAAGGCAGTAGAGAGGTGAGATAGAGGTCGAGAGAGGCAAAGAGAAAGATAACAAAGCCATAAGAGAGGAGAGGTGAGAACAGGGGGAGGGGTAGAAGAGACAGGTAAGAAAATAGGAAATGACACACAAATAAAACCAGCATTACCCTCTTCTCAAACGGTAGGCCTATTACTCTGAAACTGTGCTATGCAGAAAGACAAATAATATATAAAGGGTAGGCCTATGCGAGAGGAAAAGAGAAAGAGACATAGAAGTAGAGAGAGAGAGAGAGCCTGATCCTAGCCCTGCCAGTGAGGGAATGAGAGCGAAAGAGAAACAGAGAAGCAGCTCAACAGAAGTATTGTGTCCCCTCCCTCTCTCTCACTGGTAGGCAGTCACACCCTTCTCTAGAAGCAGAGGGGAGTGGAGAGAGAGAGAAAGACACACACAATCTCGACGCACACACTCGTTCAATTCAATTCAAGGGGGCTTTTCTGGCATGGGAAACATTGGATTACACGACCAAAGCAAGTGAAATTAAACGATGCAGAAAAGTGAGGAGAAACCAAAAACTATTATCAACTGTGTAGCGTTTTTAACAATGTGCAAATAGTTGTAATAGGAATAGTAGAGGAAGATCAATATGGGTTGTATTTACAATGTTTGTGCTCCACTGGTTGCCCTGTTTCCATAGCAACGGGTCACAAATCTTGCTGCTGTGACGGCACATTGCTGTATTTCGCCTAACAGATATGGGAGTTGATCAATGTTTGATTTGTTTTCTCATTCTTTGTGGGTATGATCTGAGGGAAATATGTCTCTCTAATATGGTCAGACATTTGGCAGGAGGTCAGGAATTGCAGCTCAGATTCCACCTCATTTTGCGGGCAGTGGGCACATAGCCCGTCTTCTCTCTATGGCGATCTCTCTCAACAGCAAGACCATGGTCACGGAATCTGTACATAGTCAAGGATTTCCTTCATTTTGGGTCCGTCACAGTGGTCAAGTATTCTGACCCTGTGGATTCCCTGTTTAGGGCCAGATATCATTCGAATTTGCTCAGTTTTTTTGGTTGATTCTTTCCAGTGTGTCAAATAGCTACCTTTTTGTTTTCTCATAATTTGGTTGTGTTGCTGTCCTGGGGCTCTGTGGGGTCTGTTTGTGAACAGAGCACCAGAAACAGCTTGCTGAGGGGGCTCTTCTCTAGGTTCATCTCTCTGTAGGTGAGGGCTTTGTGGTGAAATGTGTGGGCATCGCTTCCTTTCAGGTGGTTGTAGCACTTAAAAACATCTCTTTTCTGGATTTTGAACATTAGTGGGCATAGTCCTAAGTCTGCTCTGCAATGTACTGCTTGGGGTTTTGCTTTGTACATGAAGCTTATTTTTGAAGAATTCTGCATGCAATGTCATTTACAAAATAGCCTCCAACACTCCACTCAGCAAATTGGATGCAGTCTATCACAGTGCCATCCGTTTTGTCATCAAAGCCCCATATACTACCCACCCCTGCGACCTGTACGCTCTCGTCGGCTGGCCCTCGCTACATATTTGTCGCCAAACCCACTGGCTCCAGGTCATCTGTAAGTCTTTGCTAGGTAAAGCCCCGCCTTATCTCAGCTCACTGGTCACCATAGCAACACCAACCCGTAGCAAGCGCTCCAGCCGGTATATTTCACTGGTCATCCCCAAAGCTAACACCCCCTTAGGCCGCCTTTCCTTCCAGTTCTCTGCTGCGAATGACTGGAATGAATTGCAAAAATCAGAATAGCATGTTCAATAGTTTGTTACTGTAGGATACATGTAAAAAAAAAAAACACCAACATTGAAGTGTTCAATGCATTATTTTTGTGGGATGTCTTTGTCATGAAACAGAAAAGCATGTGTTAAAACACAGGACATTTTTTATTTTTACAACGACTAAATAACATACCCCAACCCCAGATGCATGGTGAGCAATTAGAAAACGCCAGTAGTGAAAGTCTGCACAAAACCAACAATGGCATTGTAATGAATTTAATAGTATCGATATGACAGCAGTCAAATAGTCAAGTATTGTCTGCACCTGTTCCAAACGTCGGATTCCATGGCAAATGTGTATGTTTCCAGGCGCCTCGTTTCTTTGTCATCAAAATGGAGGTAACGCATGATCTCGCTGGAACGATTCCGTGACATTGTTTCCCACGTGTCTGAGCAGAAGCCCTCCATACACACGCGCGCTCCACCGAATGCTCCACGCACACACCGGATCGAAGCGAACGCTTCCAGGTCGTCAACAGACAGCGTCTCAGGCAGTGTCTCCTGGCTCCCCGTGCACCTCAGCCACAGTACAGTGGGGCTGTACGTCCATGCCACATAAAACAACGAGTGCGTCGCCGATATTGACTTTAGCTTGAGATGCAGCGCCTGCTCGCTCCGCGGTGACAGTTAGTGCTGATAGCGGACCCGTAGCATTGTCACCGGCTTATTCTATCCAAACGGTGGCATCCCTTTTTAATGTTCAGCGTTTCCTTTGGTGGTGGCGCGGGCAACTGCTCAGAGAGCACCGATCTGGCTTTTTAACGCTGAGGCCTCGCGTGTTGAGGTTGAGACGACGGAGGCCCAAGAATCAGAAGAATAATCATCAGAGATGTCATGATTCATTTCTTCCCCACCACCCGAGTGGTTTTCAGTCGGATGTTGTAGCAGTGCCGAAGCAGAACGCGTATCCATTTCTCTTGGTCTATTTGCCATTGTAAATTCCGGACACTCTCACTGCGTCGGAGTCGACTGATAAGACTGAGTCAACTGCTACAGTGGCGCGCGGATTGATATAGGGTACATACCATTTTGAGATTAGAATATGCCGTATCAATACAATAGAATGGCCAGCCCTGCTCTTCATTCACAACTGGCGATTACATAATTATGCATCGTACGCCTCCCCTCGCTCATCAACTCACCCATTCGCCCCAATCATACTCGACTCCATTGATTTCATCTGTAGAGCATGGCGCTTGTAACGCCAGGGTAGTGGGTTCGATCCCCGGGACCACCCATACGTAGAATGTATGCACACATGACTGTAAGTCGCTTTGGATAAAAGCGTCTGCTAAATGGCATATATTATTATATTATATTATATTTGAAATGAGTTTATGTTCAGTTGAGGAAATTATCATCAGGGTGATTATCAACTGGGCACGGCACCTTCCAGTTCCACTGTCGGGAGGAGGAGGGGCAATGAGGGGAAACCTTTTTTTTTTTAAATGACATGCCCTCTTAAAACTGGTTATAACTCCAGTTCTGTTTATGACATTACAATTCTAACAGCAGTATGTTATATAGACTTATTTAGGAAATGGTCAGTCACAGTGGTATTCTGCCACTGTGTACTCTCTGTTAACACTAGATTCACTAAAGCATTCATTTGACTTGCTCATGATTTTCTATTTTTGTTATTACTCCGCCATTTTTTAAAAGTCACGCCCCCCTCTGACGTTCACCAAAATGAAGGAAAGCTTTGACTATATACAGACTCGGTGAGCATAGCCTTGCTATTGAGAGAGGCTGCCGTAGGCAGACCCGGTTCGCGAGAGAAAACTGAGGTGCACTTCCTAACCTCCTGCCAAATGTATGACCATATTGGAGACACATACAGTGCCTTCAGAAAGTATTCACACCCCTTCACATTTTCCACATTTTGTTGAGTTACAACCTAAATTTAAAATGGATTCAATTGAGATGTCTGTCACTGGCCTACACACAATACCCCATCATGTCAAAGTGAAATTATGGCACCATTTTCATTTACCGGACATTTAAGAAATGGACTGGATTCATATGCATCGGTTTGCGCAACCGGATTAGAGCGTCCACCCCCCTGCTCAGAATGCCAGAAATCACTTTTACTTTATCCTTCTTACCGAATACCCATGAGATGTTACAACACATAGGTGGCACTTCCGTATGGCTAGGCGAAACTTTCCCTAAAGTACACTGAATTAGCCTAAATAGCTTATATACATAAGTAAATACAATTATTAAAAATAGGGTACCACATCAGAAAGCATGATTTGGCCACACGGGCCGCACTTCTGAAACAAAAGAAAAGCTGTGGATTTAAATCACATAGCCTACAGTTGGAAGGGCCCGCAATTTGGGCAGAGCACGCAGCAAATACCAAATAGATTATTGTTGAGTTTTGACTGCCAGTGAAAAGCAGAGAAACCCAGACAAATATATCGCAACATAAAAAAAAAAAACAATCTCAGAATAACAGTTTGGAAAATGAAATGGCTATTGCTGTAAATAGAAGACAACGAAAAGACTCCAATCTGTCTTTTAATTATGAAAATTCTCAACCTAAAGTTATTGGCACCACTAGAGTACATCAGCCATCTATCTCCCCGGTAAATGTGCATATTCACGGTCTGTCATTGGGTCAGTGCTACGTTCGCTTGTTTTAAGGACAATCATTTTTTCTTCCAGGTTAGATGGACGCCATATTGTATTTGTCTCTCCCAATAACTGCCTGCATTTTTGGTTTCGATTTTGTCGAGGCTACTTTAAAGCCAGGTAAGACGTGCTTCAAAGTATGTAGTGAAATGTCCAGCTGGATAGTGTTTCCTCTGACACGTTGGTGCGGCCGGCTTCCGGGTTCAGCGAGCATTGTGTCAAGAAGCAGTGCGACTTGGCGGGGTCGTGTTTCAGAGGATGCAAGGCTCTTGACCTTTGACCTCTCCCTAGTCTGTAGGGCTGCGGCTGATAGGGCAAGACTTTAATTACCAATTGGATAACAAGAATTGGGGAGAAAAAGGGGTAAAAGTGCCAAAAAATATATAGAAATAAAACATAAAAATCCTTAAGAGTCTATTGATACACCCGTGCGTTTATCTGAGTAACATAATAAAACAATCCCCATCAAAATGTCAGTTGAAACTAGAGATGCCTTTTTTTTGTATTGGCTGCATCCGCCTATGTCGGCCGTCCGCATCTGCGGGGGAAGGTGGCCGAGCTACAGCGGTGTTTGTCAGACCATGAGACATCCAGAAAACATGACCCCACTGTGTAAAGGGGAGACTCTCACAAACAGATGGTGTTCTCCGTTTTGCTCTACGACCAACATAAGTGTCACGGGACTCATCTGAAGCTAACCCATACAAATGAATGGAAGTATGGAGGTAGATGATTCTAACAAAAATAAGGGCTTCAATATGTGACCATCTCGATACAATCCCACATGTTAGCTTAGTGGAAGCTAGCAATGATCAACAACCAATTTGACAGTGCTTGAAGAAGAACTTTGAAAATAATAAAATGGGCAAATGTTGCCCAATCCAGATGTGGAACACTCTTGGACACTTACCCAGAAACCCTCACAGCTGCCATCTCTGCCAAATGTGTTTCTAGCATGTAGTGACTCAGGGGGTTGAATACTTATCTAATAATGATGTGAATATGAGTGTTTTTTTTCCTACTTTGACATCAAGAGTATTTTGTGCAGATCACTAGCAAGAAATGACACAGTTTAATCCCATTTAATAACACAACAAATGGGAATAAAGTCCAGGGGTGTGAATACTTTCTGAAGGCTCTGTAGCACATTTCCCACCGATTACACAGACCTGAATTTGAAAACAAATCCAATCTTGATAAACTCCCATATCTATTAGATGAAATACCACAGTGTTCCATCACAGCAGCAAGATGTGTGACCTGTTGCCACAAGAAAAGGGCAACCAGTGAAGAACAAACACCATTGTAAATACAACCGAAGGTAAACATGTGTCCCATGCCAATAAAGCCCATTGAATTGAATTGAGAGAGAATGAGTTGGCTGCAATATGGAAATGTTTAGGTGTGGGGGTGGGGAAGGAGGAGCAGACATGTGACCCAGCTGCAGCAGATTCCTCACAGAGGTGTGGTCCCCCAATCAGCCTAGGTGTGGCTCCACTCACTCTCACACACACACACACACACACACACACACACACACACACACACACACACACACACACACACACACACACACACACACACACACACACACACACACACACACACACACACACCATCCCCCCATTACATACACACCTCCCCCCACCACACACACCACTTCCCCTTCACACATGCTGTCCTCTCCCAATGACCATTGTAGAGGAACAGAGACCCCTCTATAGTCACAAAAGTAAGCAGTGAGCTCAATGTGATGTGACACCTCTGACTAGCTAGCTAACCACAACAGACAGAGAGCAGTAGATCCACAAAGAGTCAGCCCAGTTTGTCCCACTACAAGAAGAGAGGGAGGGAGGAGAGGGTGGGGTGGGACCCCAGCCCTGTTTGTCCCACTACAGGAAGTTACAGAGACAGAGGGAGGGGTCCCCAGCCCTGTTTGTCCCACTACAGGAAGTTACAGAGAGAAAGGGAGGCGTGGGACCCCAGCCCTGTTTGTCCCACTACAGGAAGTTACAGAGAAAGAGGGAGGGGTGGGTGGGACCCCAGGGGTGGGTGGGACCCCAGCCCTGTTTGTCCCACTACAGGAAGTTACAGAGAGAGAGGGTGGGGTGGGACCTCAGCCCTGTTTGTCCCACTACAGGAAGTTACAGAGAGAGAGAGGGAGGGGTCCCCAGCCCTGTTTGTCCCACTACAGGAAGTTACAGAGAGAGAGAGAGGGAGGGGTGGGTGGGTGGGACCCCAGCCCTGTTTGTCCCACTACAGGGAGTTACAGAGAGAGAGAAGGTGGGGTGGGTGGGTGGGTGGGACCCCAGCCCTGTTTGTCCCAGTACAGGAAGTTACAGAGAGAGGGGGAAGAGAAAGTAGAAGGCAGAAGGGGGAAGAGAGCATGGGCATGGGGATAGAAAGAGGGCGGGATAGAGGGAAGGGGAACAGAAACAGGACAGGGAGTGAAAGGGACAGCAAGGTTGGGATAGAGGGAGGGAATGAGAGGCAGAAAAAAAGATGAAGAAAAAGAGAGAGCATGATGAGTGTGAGAGAGGGGAAGACCGTGTGTGACAGAGAGGGAGAAACAGAGTGACTATTTGGGTCAGTGCTCTTCCCTCCTCTCCTCCCCTGTCCCTCCTGCTCCCCCTCTCCTCCCCTGTCTCCACACCTCGTGGCTGCCTGGCTGTGTCCCACCCTGTGGGTACCGCACGTGGGCACAGTGTGGCCTCTAGTCTGGAACACACACGCCTATATCCCACAGACACAAAATTGGACACAGGAGTCTCTGGGACCATTGTGGCTTTAACCTTTTGCGTGTAGGGGGCAGTATTTTCATTTTTGGCTAAAAAACATATCCATTTGAAACTGCCTATTTCTCAGCCCCAGAAACTAGAATATTCATATAATTAGTCAGATTTGGATAGAAAACACTCTAAAGTTTCCAAAACTGTAATAATATTGTCTGTGAGTATAACAGAACTGATATTGCAGACGAAAGCCTGAGGAAAATCCAATCAGGAAGTGCCTCTTATTTTGAAACCTCTATGTTCCTATGCATGCCTATCCTCCATTTAAAGGGATATCAACCATATTCATTTTGATATGGCTTCCCTAAGGTGTCAACAGTCTTTAGACATAGTTTCATGCTTTTATTTTGAAAAATGAGCGTGAAGGATCACATTGCGTAAGTGGAGTGGTAGGGGCTCTCAGAGTGAGTTTTGCGCAACTGAGTAAAGCCGCCATTGCTTCTCCCGCTGTTATTGAAAAAGCTACACACTCGGTTGATATATTATCAAATATATATTTTCAAAACAACCTGAGGATTGATTATAAAAAAATGTTTGACATGTTTCTGTGGACATTGTGGATATTATTTGGAATATATGTCTGCATTGTCGTGACCGCTCTTTCCTGTGGATTTCTGAACATAACGTGACAAACAAACGTCGGTATTTTGGGTATAAAAATTATCTTTATGGAACAAAAGGAACATTTGTTGTGTAACTGGGAGTCTCGTGAGTGAAAAAAATCCAAAGATCAAAGGTAAATGATTTTTTTGATTGCTTTTCTGATTTTCGTGACCTAGCTACTTAATGCTTAATGTACATAATGATATACGATGCCATCTATAAACTTACACATAGGCTTGGATTGCTTTCGCTGTAAAGCATAATTTCAAAATCTGAGACAACAGGTGGATTAACAAATGGCTAAGCTGTGTTTTCCTATACTGCCCTTGTGATTTCATGAATAGGAATATTATTTGACTGTGGCGCTATGCTATTCAGCGGTTGCTGATGACAATTATCCCGCTACCGGGATGGATAGCATCAACAAGTTAACAGCACACAGTGACACAAGGCCCATCACAGTGCCATCCATTTTGTCACCAAAGCCCCATATGAGTTCCTGAGGGAGGGAGGTTTCTAGGCTCTAGTCTTAGGTTCTGCAGGCAGATGAGGGAGGGAGGTTTCTAGGCTCTAGTCTTAGGTTCTGCAGGCGGATGAGGGAGGGAGGTTTCTAGGCTCTAGTCTTAGGTTCTGCAGGCAGATGAGGGAGGGAGGTTTCTAGGTCCTAGTCTTATGTTCTGTAGGCAAATGAGGGAGGGAGGTTTCTAGGCTCTAGTCTTAGGTTCTGCAGGCGGATGAGGGAGGGAGGTTTCTAGGCTCTAGTCTTAGGTTCTGCAGGCAGATGAGGGAGGGAGGTTTCTAGGTCCTAGTCTTATGTTCTGCAGGCAAATGTGGGAGGGAGGTTTCTAGGCTCTAGTCTTAGGTTCTGCAGGCGGATGAGGGAGGGAGGTTTCTAGGCACTAGTCTTAGGTTCGTAAGCTCTACCACTGTTTGCTTTTCCTCCTAGAGCACCGGGTGAGAGGAGAAGAGGGCGAGGAAAGAGGAGAGGAGTGGAGTGGCCACATGAGATGATGAGAAAAATAAGATACTGTACGGGTATGAGAGGGAACAGAGAGCTGGAGGGGTAGTATGAGAGAGGAGAGGGAACAGAGAGCTAGAGGGGTAGTAGGAGAGAGAGGAGAGGGAACAGAGAGCTGGAGGGGTAGTATGAGAGAGGAGAGGGAACAGAGAGCTAGAGGGGTAGTAGGAGAGAGAGGAGAGGGAACAGAGAGCTGGAGGGGTAGTAGGAGAGCGAGGAGAGGGAACAGAGAGCTAGAGGGGTAGTAGGAGAGAGAGGAGAGGGAACAGAGAGCTAGAGGGGTAGTAGGAGAGAGAGGAGAGGGAACAGAGAGCTAGAGGGGTAGTAGGAGAGAGAGGAGAGGGAACAGAGAGCTAGAGGGGTAGTAGGAGAGCGAGGAGAGGGAACAGAGAGCTAGAGGGGTAGTAGGAGAGAGAGGAGAGGGAACAGAGAGCTAGAGGGGTAGTAGGAGAGAGAGGAGAGGGAACAGGGAGCTAGAGGGGTAGTAGGAGAGAGAGGAGAGGAGAGGGAACAGAGAGCTAGAGGGGTAGTAGGAGAGAGAACATAATAATTTGTTCTTAACTGACTTGCCTAGTTAAATAAAAGGTAAACAAATAAAATAAATAATACCTTTTGGTTTGCTATACATTTTTTCAGGATAATCCTTGGTAGTAAGAATCCTTCCATGTAATTCTGTCAAACATCAAGGTTTTTAGGTATGGAACTTTGATTTGGAGTGAAGGTTGTTGTAGAGGGTAGTATCCTCTAAGTCATTGCAAAAACAATTGCATTAAATGTTTCTTGCAGAAAAAGTCAGGCTCTCTCTCGAGGTGGAGTAGGGGCGGGGTCAGAAGAAAGGGGGGCGAGGTGTGCAGCCTCAGTAACAGGAGGCTTGACATGGGGGAGGGAAACAGAGAAGGGGTGGGGCAATAAAGCTCCCTCTCTAGAACTGTGTCAAGGGGGGGGTGACTGGAGAGAGGACAGTACACACGCAAGCACGCAGGCATGACCACTTCAGACCACACGCTGTAACGTCTGACTGCCGATAGTTTTCAGAGACCATTCTACATGTCTGAGCCCTCCCTCTCTTCCTATGGATATTATGGCCCTCCAACCTCCTCAGATCACACTCTATCCACCAGTCTGTACAATATATGTGTCAACTCCACCAGCCCCAACCCTGCCAGCCCCTACCAATTTCACTAGCCTCCTATCTATTGCTCCAATCAGCCCCTTCCCTAGCCCCAAGCCATGTCCATGTCCCAGCCATGGCTCAGTTTGGCATAGGAGTGGGACATACAGCACATGTTACACATTATATCCAGGAAAACTAGCTGAGACCCAGCAGTACCAGGTGGCTACTTCTCACTACATACAGTCCCTCAACATAAACACTAATCACAAATAGAAACGTAACATATCAAGTGTTGGTCCCATCTTTCACGAGCTGAAATAGAAAGAGCCCAGATATTTACCATATGCACACATTTGTTTACATCCCTGTTAGTGAGCATTGATCAGTGTGTGTCAGTGAACAGCATGATCATTGCACAGGTGCACCTTGTGCTGGGGACAAGAAAAGGCCACATTAAAATATGCAGGTTTGTCACACAACACAATGCCACAGCAAACTCGTTTGAGGGAGCGTACAATCGGCATGCTGAGTGCAGGAATATCCACCAGAGCTGTTGCCAGAGAATTTAATGTTCATTTCTCTATCATACGCATAGTCGCTTTAAAAAAATGTGTCAGTACGTTCAAAATATAGGTCGACCGATTAATTGGAATGGCCGATATCAAGTTTTCATAACAATCGGAAATTTTTCTTTTTGGGCGCGTTTAAACGTTTATTTAACTATGCAAGTCAGTTAAGTTAAGAACACATTCTTATTTTCAATGACGACCTAGGAACGGTGGGTTAACTGCCTCGTTCAGGGGCAGAACGACAGATTTTCACCTTGTCAGCTCGGGGGATTCAATCTTGCAACTTTACAGTTAACTAGTCCAACGCAATAACGACCTGCTTCTCTCTCGTTGCACTCCACAAGGAAACTGCCTGTTACGCAAATGCAGTAAGCCAAGGTAAGTTGCTAGCTAGCATTAAACTTATCTTATAAAAAACAATCAATCAATCATAATCACTAGTTAACTACACATGGTTGATGATACTGCGTTGCATATAATCTGACTGAGCATACAAGTATCTAAGTATTTGACTGAGCGGTGGTAGGCAGAAGCAGGCACGTAAACATTCATTCAAACAGCACTTTCGTGCGTTTTGCCAGCAGCTCTTCGTTGTGCGTCAAGCATTGGGCTGTTTATGACTTCAAGCATATCAACTCCCGAGATGAGGCTGGTGTAACCGAAGTGAAATGGCTAGCTAGTTAGCGTGCGGTAATAGCGTTTCAAACGTCACTCGCTCTGAGACTTGGAGTGGTTGTTCCCCTTTCTTTGCATGGGTAATGCTGCTTCGAGGGTGGCTGTTGTCGAGGTGTTGCTGTTTCGAGCCCCGGGTGGAGCGAGGAGAGGGACGGAAGCTATACTGTTACACTGGCAACACTAAAGTGCCTATAAGAACATCCAATAGTCAAAGATTAATAAAATCCAAATGGTATAGAGTGAAATAGTCCTATAATTCCTATAATAACTACAACCTAAAACTGCTTACCTGGGAATATTGAAGACTCATGTCAAAAGGAACCACCAGCTTTCATATGTTCTCATGTTCTGAGCAAGGAACTTAAACGTTAGCTTTTTTACATGGCACATATTGCACTTTTACTTTCTTCTCCAACACTGTGTTTTTGCATTATTTAAACCATATTGAACATGTTTCATTTTATTTTAGGTTAAATTGATTTTATTGATGTATTATATTAAGTTAGAATAAGTGTTCATTCAGTATTGTTGTAATTGTCATTATTACAAATACATATTTTTTCTTCCAAAATCGGCCGATAGGTATCGGCTTTTTTTGGGGGTCCTCCAATAATCGGTATCAGCGTTGAAAAATCATAAATTGGTCGACCCCTGCACAACACCCCATAATATCAAAGTGACTGAACCACACACAACACCCCATAATATCAAAGTGGAATTATGTTTTTAATTCAACCCCTTTGTGATGACAAGCCTAAATAAGTTCAGGAGTACAAATGTGCTTAACAAGTCACATAATAAGTTGCATGGACTCATTCTGTGTGCAATAATAGCATTTAACATAATGTTGGAATGACTGCCTCATCTCTGTACCCCACACATACAGATAATTGTAAGGTCCCTCAGTCAAACAGTGCATTTCAAACACAGATTCAACCACAAAGACCAGGCAAGTTTTCTAATGCCTCGCAAAGCAAAGAACCTATTGGTAGATAATAAATAAAAGACATTGAATATCCCTTTGAGCATGGTGAAGTTATTAATTACACGTTGGAAGGTGTATCAAGATACCCAGTCACTATAAAGATACAGGCATCCTTCCTAACCCAGTTGCCGGAGAGGAAGGAAACTGCTAAGGGATTTCAACATGAGGCCAATGGTGACTTTAAAACAGTTATAGAGTTTAATGGCTGTGATAGGTGAAAACCGAGGATGGATCAACAACATTGTAGTAACTCCACAACACTAACCTAAATGACGGAGTGAAAAGGAAGCAAGCATGTACAGAATAAAATATTCCAAAACATGCATCATGTTTGCAACAAGGCACTAATGTAAAACTGCCAAAAATGTGGCAAAGAAATTACATTTATGTTCTGAATACAAAGCGCTATGTTCGGGGCAAATTCAACATACCACTCTTCAAGCATGGTGGTGTCTGCATCATGTTATGGGTGTGCTTGTCATTTGCAAGGACTAGGGTTTTCATGTTGATAAAAAATCAAACGAATGGAGCTAAGCACAGACACAAAACTCCAGACACTGGGAGACAAATTCACCTTTCACCTAAAACACAAGGCCAAATATACGCTGGAGATGCTTACAAAGACATCACTAAATGTTCCTGAGTGGCCTAGCTAGAGTTTTGACTTAAATTGTCTCGAAAATCTATGGCAAGACTTGCAAGAACGGCTTTCCAGCAATGAGCAATGACCAAGTTGACAGAGCTTGAAAATGTTTGAAAATAATGTGCAACTATTGTACAATCCAGGTGTGTAAAGCTCTTAAGAGACTTACCCAGAAGGACTCAACTGTAAATCGGTGCCAAAGGTGATTCTAACATGTATTGATTCAGAGGTGTGAATATTATGCAAATGAGATATTTCTGCATTTCAATTTGCAGAGAATTTCTAAAAACATGTTTTTTCTTTGTTATTATGGGGTATTGAGGGTAGATGGGTGAGAGAGAAAAATTATGTAATTCATTTTAAATTCATGCTTTGACAACGGCAGGTAGCCTAGTGGTTACGAGCGTTGGACGAGTAACCGAAAGGTTGCTATATCGACTCCCGAGCTGTTCTTGTGTCCCTGAACAAGGTAGTTAATCCACTGTTCCTAGGCCGTCATTATAAATAAGAATTTGTTCTTAACTGACTTGCCTAGTTAAATAAAAGTTAAATGAATAAATAAAAAACAACAAAAATGTGGAATTAAGTCAACGGGTCTGAATACTTTGAAGGCTCTATGTACATTTTAATGTTGTATGTCAGGGCAGTGTGTGTGTAGTAAGGGCAGCCCTGGAGCACACAGTGTTCTGTACCAGCCAACGCCATCCCTCCCTTGTTCCCTCCCTGCCCCTCTGTCCTGCATATGGCCAACTGCACTAACACACAGAGCGACAGAAGGGAGAGAGAGAGAGAGAGGGAGAGAGCAATGGGACCGGATAGAAAGAGAGCACCACTGCGTCACTGACTGCCTCCTCCACTGTGTGTCACTAACCTCGCTCTCTCTCTAATATGGTCATACATTTGGCTCTCTCTCTTTTTTCCCTCTCTGCTCCCCCATCCCCCATGCCAACCCCACACAGATGTGACCTTACATGTGTATCCTCCTCTCTGCCTCCCTCAGTCCTTCCCTCTCCCGGTCCCACCCTGTCCTTCCCTCTCCCGGTCCCACCCTGTCGCTCCCTCTCTGTCCTCCTCTCTCTCACTCTTTCCCCGTTTATTCCTCTCTGTCTGGCTTTGGCAGTGGTTCTTAAAGAGCGACTGCCCCTAAAACCAACTAATCCTTTTAAAAAACAGCCTATGTGGCATCGATATGATACAGAAACATTTATTCTGGTGTAAACATTGCCTACAAAGTGTGAATTGGATCATTTTGGTCATAAAGTCAGTCTCGTGCAAAACGGAGTTTGGAACCTCAGCGCGTCACAATGAGTAAATTAAGGTTGGGTTTAGATTATACAATTATGTCAACAAATCATGCCCCCTTTTGCCAAGCTCCACGTGCAAATCGCCCCTCCACCCACTCGACTTCCCTTCACTGAATGGGGTTCCGTTGTTTCATTGCCCCCAGTGAGCTCAAAGGTCACGGTTGTTTGAGACTGAAAAGTCCTAGCTATACGGATTGACCAACTATGGTTTGCATGCCCTACCGAAGGTCCTTATCTTGTGGAATCGGTGGTTGTTTTTTGTTGGTCCCCAGTGGTGGTGAGTATACCAGTAGCTAAACCATAGACTGCTGGTTATATATATTTTGATAATCATTATCATTCCAAGCATAACTGGCGTTAGCTAGCTAGCTACCTGACTAACGTAAACTCACCCCATTCTGTACAAATGTGCGCAACCGCAACATTCAATCGAGGCTACAAAGAAAACTCATGGGACTGTAGCGACTGTGTTGACTTCAAAATCAGGGGTGTGAACTAGGTTTCTATTCAAGCGTTGATCGACATGGTAATGGCTCTTTAGCATTGGAGAAAAGTTGAAAAAAACTGACCCTCCGTTACATCTAGACGTGTCATGTCGTAACGTACAGCACGCATAAAGCAACTATTTCTGTCTTACAATCTCTCTCCACCAGGTGTAGCACTTCTATCATCCTTTAAAAACAAGAAATGGACAGTGACGTGGGTAAGGGGGATACCTAGTCATTTTTTGCGTCATCATTGCATGTGATCATCATTCTCAAAGCCCCTGTTTACTTCTAAGATCACTTTAGCACCGCCCTAAAACCCCGATTCAAATTCGACACAAACTTTCAAATAGGTATGTAATGACATTATATACATTCTTTATAGTGTTTTATTTACATTTTAGAGATGATAAGGTGATAAGTTGGACAGATCAAGTGAAAAAAAGCAATTTTCCCACACGACATCTCTCCTTCTCACGATCATTAGTTTCGCTTCCCCACCCGCCATTTTTAAAAAGACCCGACGGGGCTCATTGCCTTGTTGAATCATGCAGAAACGGGCAGCGTTTAGGTCATGTAATTGATTCTGTTGGAAAGGGGAGAAATGACAATGGTATTGACATTACAGTTGATCTGGAAGTATTACGTTTTTGGGGCACTAAAATAAGGGCAATTGTTCGGACCAAGGGGATGTACAAGTTTACATTAGCTAGCTACCTAACTAGCTCGCTGGCTAACGTTAGCCTACCACAATACAACTCGGATTTGGCTTGGAAACACAATAACAATTCAAAAGAAAGCAAATAATTAGTAATAAAACCTTTAGGCATGATTGTGATGTCGCCAGACTGACTTTAGATTCTAGTATAACTTTAGCCAGGTAACTAAGTCTTGAGGGGACCACTGTATTTTACCTTCTTAACATTAGCATTGCTAGCTATTTGACTAACTTTGCAAGTAACAGTAATTGCCATCCCTCTTAAGGTAATTTTACAACATCATAATATGGCAAATTTGTTTCCTTCTAAATTATTTGCCTACTTTACCAATGTCATCGTATTTCCATGCCACTCTAAATTGGTGTAATTTAGACTAAACAGTCACAATAGTCTGAGGTGCAACCCATGTCTAGGGCACAAATAAATATTAGATGCAGCTATGGTGGTACAAGCTAACTCATGTCTGACTACAACCATGACTAACTAGCAACAGACTCAAAACCAACCCAGGGCCATAGCAAAACATGTCACAGTTGGTTGCATAGTGTAGTGGCTTCACCAACCTGAATCTAAACCATTCTGGAGCCAGTCAGTCTACATCTGTAACGCATAGAATTAGCTTCCAAACGAGATTACGATATTTTCTCAAGCTATGTTTATAATTGAGGGATGATGACAATCGGTGACCTTGTTTTTCTGTTAGACAAAGTGTACAGTTGGGTGCCAGACTGATTCCCTTGTCATGAATGGATGCCGGGACCTACCAGAAGGAGCAAAAGTGGCTATAACAACTTTTCCAGCAATGTGATTGCAATGGTATAGGGACCTCCAAAAATAATTTAATTCACTGTTCACTTGCTTTTTTCACAGCTTGTCAGGTCAAGACCTCAGAATAAAAGTGTGTCATGCGACACAATTATGGTTACACTTGTGGTTAGAGGTTGAACAATTAATAAGCATGGCCGATAAATTAGGGTCGATTTCAAGTTTTCATTACAATCGGTAATCGGCATTTTTGGATGCCGATTATGGCCAATTACAATGCACTCCACGAGGAGACTGTGTGGCAGGCTGACTACCTGTTACGCGAGCACAGCAAGGAGACAAGGTGAGTTCTCTCATAAAAAACAATTAATCTTCACATAATCACTAGTTAACTACACATGGTTGTTGATATTACTAGGTTAACTAGCTTGTCATCGAATTACAGCCTACTTCATTTCGCTCAAAGGATGATTTAACAAAAGAGCATTCGCGAAAAAAGCACAATCGTTTGCACCAATGTACCTAACCATACACATCAATGCCTTTCTTAAAATCAATACACAAGTACATATTTTTTCATAAACCTGCATATTTAGTTAAAATAAATAAATGTTAGCAGGCATTATTAACTTGGGAAATTGTGTCACTTCTCTTGGGTTCAGTGTAAGCAGAGTCAGGGTATATGCAACAGTTTGGGCCGCTTGGCTCGTTGCAAACTGTGTGAAAACCATTTCTTCCTAACAAAGACCATAATTATTTTGCCAGAATGTTACATAATTATGACATAACATTGAAGGATGCGACTCGTTTTCGACAAAATACAGAACGGTTCCATATTTCACTGAAAGAATAAACGTTTAGTTTTCGAAATGATAGTTTCCGGATTTGACCATATTAATGACAAAAGGCTCATATTTCTGTGTGTTTATTATATTATAATTAAGTCTATGATATATTAGAGCAGTCTGACTGAGCGTTGGTAGGCAGCAGCAGGCTCGTAAGCATTAATTCAAACAGCAATTTCCTGCATTTGCCATCAGCTCTTACCAATGCTTGAAGCACAGCGCTGTTTATGACCTCAAGCCTATCAACTCCCGAGATTAGGCTGGCAATGCTAAAGTGCCTATAATAACATCCAATAGTCAAATGTAAATTAAATACGAATAGTATAGAGAGAAATCGTCCTATAATTCCTATAATAACTACAACCAAAAACTTCTTATCTGTTAGAAAGGCAGGGCAGGATGGATATACGTCTATAACAGTTTGTCCCCCCCCCTTTGAAGAGGGGGATGAGCGCGGCAGCTTTCCAATCTTTGGGAATCTCGGACGATACAAAAGAGGTTGACAGATTAAAAATAGGGGTTGCAACAACGGCGGCAGATAATTTTAGAAAGAGAGGGTCCAGATTGTCATGCCCAGCTGATTTGTACGGGCCCAGGATTTGCAGCTCTTTCAGAACATCTGCTATCTGGATTTGGGTGAAGGAGAAACTGGGGAGGCAAGTAGCTGCGGGGGGTGCGGAGCTGTTGGCCGGGGTAGAGGTAGCCAGGAGGAAAGCATGGCCAGCCGTAGAGAAATGCTTCTTGAAATTCTCGATTATCGTGGATTTATCGGTGGTGACAGTGTTACCTAGCCTCAGTGCAGTGGGCAGCTGGGAGGAGGTGCTCTTATTCTCCATGGACTTTACAGTGTCCCAGAACTTTTTGGAGTTCTGTTTGAAAAAGCTAGCCTTTGCTTTCCTGACTTACTGTGTGTATTGGTTCCTGACTTCCCTGAAAAGTTGCATATCCCGGGGTCTATTCGATGCTAGTGCAGTACGCCACAGGATGTTTTTGTTCAGGTCGAGGGCAGTCGGGTCTGGAGTGAACCAAGGCTATATCTGTTCTTCATTTTTTGAAAGGGGCATGCTTATTTAAGATGGTGAGGAAATTACTTTTAAAGAACAACCAGGCATCCTCTACTGACGGGATGAGGCCAATATCCTTCCAGGACACCCCGGCCAGGTCGATTAGAAAGGCCTGCTCGCAAAAGTGTTTTAGGGAGCGTTTGACAGTGATGAGGGGTGGTCATTTGACCGCGGACCCATAATGAATGCAGGCAATGAGTGATCGCTGAGATCCTGATTGAAAACAGCAGAGGTGTATTTGGAGGGCAAGTTGATCAGGATAATATCTATGAAGGTGCCCATGTTTACAGATTTAGGGTTGCACCTGGTAGGTTCCTTGATAGTTTGTGTGAGATTGAGGGCATCTAGCTTAGATTGTCGGACGGCCAGGGTGTTAAGCATGTCCCAGTTTAGGTCACCTAACAAAAGCCAAGACTGCTACGCCATCTTGGCTTCACTTAGCACACTCCGCCAACCCTGATGTCCTTGCCGTGTCTGAATCCTGGCTTAGGAAGGCCACCCCAAATTCTGAGATTTCCATCCCCAAAATAAAACATTTTCCATCAAGATAGAACTGCCAAAGGGGGAGGAGTTGCAATCTACTGCAGAAATAGCCTGCAAAGTTCTGTCATACTTTCCATGTCTATGTCTATCCAAACAGTTCAAGTTTCTAATTTTAAAATGAATCTCTCCAGAAAAAAGTCTCTAACCGTTGTCGCTCTCACCTCCCTAAGCCCCCAGCTGTGCCCTGGACACCATCTGTGAATTGATTGCCCCCCATCTAGCTTCAGAGTTTGTTCTGCTAGGTGACCTAAACTGGGATATGCTTAACACCTCGGCAGTCCTACAATCTAAGCTAGATGCCCTCAATCTCACACAAATCATCAAAGAACCCATCAGGTACAACCCTAACTCTGTAAGCAAGGGCACCCTCATAGACGTCATCCTGACCAACTGGCCCTCCAAATACACCTCCGCTGTCTTCAACCAGGATCTCAGCGACCACTGCCTCATTGCCTGTATCCGCTACGGTGCCGCAGTCAAACAACCACCCCTCATCACTGTCAAACGCTCCCTAAAACACTTCTGTGAGCAGGCCTTTCTAATCGACCTGGCCCGGGTATCCTGGAAGGACATTGACCTCATCTTGTCAGTTGAGGATGCCTGGTCATTCTTTAAGAGTAACTTCCTCACCATTTTAGATAAGCATGCTCCGTTCAAAAAATGCAGAACTAAGAACAGATACAGCCCTTGGTTCACTCCAGACCTGACTGCCCTCGACCAGCATAAAAACATCCTGTGGTGGACTGCAATAGCATCGAACAGTCCCCGCGATATGCAACTGTTCAGGGAAGTCAGGAACCAATACACGCAGTCAGTCAGGAAAGCTAAGGCCAGCTTCTTCAGGCAGAAGTTTGCATCCTGTAGCTCAAACTCCAAAAAGTTCTGGGACACTGTGAAGTCCATGGAGAACAAGAGCACCTCCTCCCAGCTGCCCACTGCATTGAGGCTAGGGAACACGGTCACCACCGACAAATCCATGATTATCGAAAACTTCAACAAGCATTTCTCAACAGCTGGCCATGCCTTCCGCCTGGCTACTCCTACCTCGGCCAACAGCTCCGGCCCCCCCCGCAGCTCCTCGCCCAAGCCTCTCCAGGTTCTCCTTTACCCAAATCCAGATAGCAGATGTTCTGAAAGAGCTGCAAAACCTGGACCCGTAGAAATCAGCTGGGCTTGACAATCTGGACCCTCTATTTCTGAAACTATCCGCCGCCATTGTCGCAACCCCTATTACCAGCCTGTTCAACCTCTCTTTCATATCGTCTGAGATCCCCAAGGACTGGAAAGCTGCCGCAGTCATCCCCCTCTTCAAAGGGGGTGACACCCTGGACCCAAACTGTTACAGACCTATATCCATCCTGCCCTGCCTATCTAAGGTCTTCGAAAGCCAAGTCAACAAACAGGTCACTGACCATCTCGAATCCCACCGTACCTTCTCCGCTATGCAATCTGGTTTCCGAGCCGGTCACGGGTGCACCTCAGCCACACTAAAGGTACTAAACGACATCATAACCGCCATCGATAAAAGACAGTACTGTGCAGCCGTCTTCATCGACCTTGCCAAGGCTTTCGACTCTGTCAATCACCATATTCTTATCGGCAGACTCAGTAGCCTCGGTTTTTCGGATGACTGCCTTGCCTGGTTCACCAATTACTTTGCAGACAGAGTTCAGTGTGTCAAATCGGAGGGCATGCTGTCCGGTCCTCTGGCAGTCTCTATGGGGGTGCCACAGGGTTCAATTCTCGGGCCGACTCTTTTCTCTGTATATATCAATGATGTTGCTCTTGCTGCGGGCGATTCCCTGATCCACCTCTACGCAGACGACACCATTTTATACACTTTCGGCCCGTCATTGGACACTGTGCTATCTAACCTCCAATCGAGCTTCAATGCCATACAACACTCCTTCCGTGGCCTCCAACTGCTCTTAAACGCTAGTAAAACCAAATGCATGCTTTTCAACCGATCGCTGCCTGCACCCGCATGCCCGACTAGCATCACCACACTGGATGGTTCCGACCTTGAATATGTGGACACCTATAAGTACCTAGGTGTCTGGCTAGACTGCAAACTCTCCTTCCAGACCCATATCAAACATCTCGAATCGAAAATCAAATCAAGAATCGGCTTTCTATTCCGCAACAAAGCCTCCTTCACTCACGCTGCCAAGCTTACCCTAGTAAAACTGACTATCATACCGATCCTCGACTTCATCAACAAAATTGCTTCCAACACTCTACTCAGCAAACTGGATGCAGTTTATCACAGTGCCATCCGTTTTGTCACTAAAGCACCTTATACTACCCACCACTGCGACTTGTATGCTCTAGTCGGCTGGCCCTCGCTACATATTCGTCGCCAGACCCACTGGCTTCAGGTCATCTACAAGGCCATGCTAGGCAAAGTTCCGCCTTATCTCAGCTCACTTGTCACAATGGCAACACCCATCCGTAGCACGCGCTCCAGCAGGTGTATCTCATTGATCATCCCTAAAGCCAACACCTCATTCGGCCGCCTTTCGTTCGAGTACTCTGCTGCCTGTGACTGGAACGAATTGCAAAAATCGCTGAAGTTGGAGACTTTTATCTCCCTCACCAACTTCAAACATCAGCTAGCTGAGCAGCTAACTGATCGCTGCAGCTGTACATAATCTATTGGTAAATAGCACACCCATTTTCACCTACCTCATCCCCACAGTTTTTATTTATTTACTTTTCTGCTCTTTTGCACACCAATATCTCTACCTGTACATGATCATCTGATCATTTATCACTCCAGTGTTAATCTGCAATATTGTAATTATTCGCCTACCTCCTCATGCCTTTTGCACACATTGTATATAGACTCCCCTTTTTTTCTCTGTGTTATTGACTTATTAATTGTTTACTCCATGTGTAACTCTGTGTTGTCTGTTCACACTGCTATGCTTTATCTTGGCCAGGTCGCAGTTGCAAATGAGAACCTGTTCTCAACTAGCCTACCTGGTTAAATAAAGGTGAAAAAAAATAAAAAATTAAAAAGCAGTGAGTAAAACAAACTTAGGGAGGAGGAGGCTTCTGATGCATGCATGAAACCAAGGCTTTTACGGTTACATACATCAACAAATGAGAGCGCCTGGGGACACACAGGGTTAACCTCTACATCACCCGAGGAACAGAGGAGGAGTAGGATGAGGGTGGACACGGCATTCATAAAGTTAGCAGGCCGGGGCTAGCAGAAGCGTCTTCATCGACGTCCGGCAAAGGCCGGTTGAGGGCACAACGGGTGGAATTACGTTGGCAGACCAGTCGGAATGGATCTGCGGGGCTCCGTGTTGACAAAGGGTTCAGGCCAGTTGGCAAAAGAGGTAATGTAGCTGGAGTCATTTAGTTTCCTACCCGGGAGATGTGCCTGGCTCAAGCCTAACTGGTGGTAGCTTCGGGACAAGAGCGTTAGCCACGATAGCAGCTGGCTAGTTGCGATGATCCGATGCAAAGGTCCAGAGCTTACGGCAGGAATCCGGCGATGTAGTGGCTTCTAGTCATATTAGTTTAGAGTCCGGGAGGCATCAGCTATGTAGCCGAGTGATCATAGGGTCAACTGAGCAGGCCGGGAGATGGGCCTGGCTCAAAGGCTAGCTTCGGGGCTGGCCCACTCGGTAGCAGCTAACTAGCTTGGGGCTGGGCCACTCGGTAGCAGCTAGCTAGCTGCGAGGATCTGGAGTAATGGTCTAGTAATGGAGTAATCTTAATCTGGAGTAATGATGGAGAAAAGCAGTCCTGGTATGCTCAGGGTTGATATCTCGCTGTGCACACTGCCGTTGTGCAGACTGGTGGGTATTATCCAGGGTAAAAGCGGCTGGTGTCTGAGCTAGAGGCAAAAGCCGCAAGCAGTGGCTAACATTGACTAAAAGCTTTGATACATTTGAGAACTCAATTGTGACACATGATTTATGTGAACTGACATTATTTGTTGCATATTTTGTATTTCATAGATGCATATAATGTCCAGGGCATAACCTAGCCTAGTGGAACAAGCCTGATCACTGTGTACACCATATAATGTCCAGGGTATAACATTTACATTACATTTAAGTCATTTAGCAGACGCTCTTATCCAGAGCGACTTACAAATTGGTGCATTCACCTTATGACATCCAGTGGGACAGTCACTTAACAATAGTGCATCTAAAACTTAGGGGGGTGAGAGGGATTACTTAACCTATCCTAGGTATTCCTTAAAGAGGTGGGGTTTCAGGTGTCTCCGGAAGGTGGTGATTGACTCCGCTGTCCTGGCGTCGTGAGGGAGTTTGTTCCACCATTGGGGGCCAGGGCAGCGAACAGTTTTGACTGGGCTGAGCGGGAGCTGTACTTCCTCAGTGGTAGGGAGGCGAGCAGGCCAGAGGTGGATGAACGCAGTGCCCTTGTTTGGGTGTAGGGCCTGATCAGAGCCTGGAGGTACTGAGGTGCCGTTCCCCTCACAGCTCCGTAGGCAAGCACCATGGTCTTGTAGCGGATGCGAGCTTCAACTGGAAGCCAGTGGAGAGAACGGAGGAGCGGGGTGACGTGAGAGAACTTGGGAAGGTTGAACACCAGACGGGCTGCGGCGTTCTGGATGAGTTGAAGGGGTTTAATGGCACAGGCAGGGAGCCCAGCCAACAGCGAGTTGCAGTAATCCAGACGGGAGATGACAAGTGCCTGGATTAGGACCTGCGCCGCTTCCTGTGTGAGGCAGGGTCGTACTCTGCGGATGTTGTAGAGCATGAACCTACAGGAACGGGCCACCGCCTTGATGTTAGTTGAGAACGACAGGGTGTTGTCCAGGATCACGCCAAGGTTCTTGGCGCTCTGGGAGGAGGACACAATGGAGTTGTCAACCGTGATGGCGAGATCATGGAACGGGCAGTCCTTCCCCGGGAGGAAGAGCAGCTCCGTCTTGCCGAGGTTCAGCTTGAGGTGGTGATCCGTCATCCACACTGATATGTCTGCCAGACATGCAGAGATGCGATTCGCCACCTGGTCATCAGAAGGGGGAAAGGAGAAGATTAATTGTGTGTCGTCTGCATAGCAATGATAAGAGAGACCATGTGAGGTTATGACAGAGCCAAGTGACTTGGTGTATAGCAAGAATAGGAGAGGGCCAAGAACAGAGCCCTGGGGGACACCAGTGGTGAGAGCGCGTGGTGAGGAGACAGATTCTCGCCACGCCACCTGGTAGGAGCGACCTGTCAGGTAGGACGCAATCCAAGCGTGGGCCGCGCCGGAGATGCCCAACTCGGAGAGGGTGGAGAGGAGGATCTGATGGTTCACAGTATCGAAGGCAGCCGATAGATCTAGAAGGATGAGAGCAGAGGAGAGAGAGTTAGCTTTAGCAGTGCGGAGCGCCTCCGTGATACAGAGGAGAGCAGTCTCAGTTGAATGACTAGTCTTGAAACCTGACTGATTTGGATCAAGAAGGTCATTCAGAGAGAGATAGCGGAAGAGCTGGCCAAGGACAGCACGTTCAAGAGTTTTGGAGAGAAAAGAAAGAAGGGATACTGGTCTGTAATTGTTGACATCGGAGGGATCGAGTGTAGGTTTTTTCAGAAGGGGTGCAACTCTCGCTCTCTTGAAGACGGAAGGGACGTAGCCAACAGTCAGGGATGAGTTGATGAGCGAGGTGAGGTAAGGGAGAAGGTCTCCGGAAATGGTCTGGAGAAGAGAGGAGGGGATAGGGTCAAGCGGGCAGGTTGTTGGGCGGCCGGCCGTCACAAGACGCAAGATTTCATCTGGAGAGAGAGGGAGAAAGAGGTCAGAGCACAGGGTAGGGCAGTGTGAGCAGAACCAGCAGTGTCGTTTGACTTAGCAAACGAGGATCGGATGTCGTCGACCTTCTTTTCAAAATGGTTGACGAAGTCATCTGCAGAGAGGGAGGAGGGGGGGAGGGGGCGGAGGATTCAGGAGAGAGGAGAAGGTGGCAAAGAGCTTCCTAGGGTTAGAGGCAGCAGCTTGGAATTTAGCGTGGTAGAAAGTGGCTTTAGCAGCAGAGACAGAGGAGGAAAATGTAGAGAGGAGGGAGTGAAAGGATGCCAGGTCCGCAGGGAGGCGAGTTTTCCTCCATTTCCGCTCGGCTGCCCGGAGCCCTGTTCTGTGAGCTCGCAATGAGTCATCGAGCCACGGAGCGGGAGGGGAGGACCGAGCCGGCCTGGAGGATAGGGGACATAGAGAGTCAAGGGATGCAGAGAGGGAGGAGAGGAGGGTTGAGGAGGCAGAATCAGGAGATAGGTGGGAGAAGGTTTGAGCGGAGGGAAGAGATGATAGGATGGAAGAGGAGAGAGTAGCGGGGGAGAGAGAGCGAAGGTTGGGACGGCGCGATACCATCCGAGTAGGGGCAGTGTGGGAGGTGTTGGATGAGAGCGAGAGGGAAAAGGATACAAGGTAGTGGTCGGAGACTTGGAGGGGAGTTGCAATGAGGTTAGTGGAAGAACAGCATCTAGTAAAGATGAGGTCGAGCGTATTGCCTGCCTTGTGAGTAGGGGGAAGGTGAGAGGGTGAGGTCAAAAGAGGAGAGGAGTGGAAAGAAGGAGGCAGAGAGGAAAGAGTCAAAGGTAGACGTGGGGAGGTTAAAGTCGCCCAGAACTGTGAGAGGTGAGCCGTCCTCAGGAAAGGAGCTTATCAAGGCATCAAGCTCATTGATGAACTCTCCGAGGGAACCTGGAGGGCGATAAATGATAAGGATGTTAAGCTTGAAAGGGCTAGTAACTGTGACAGCATGGAATTCAAAGGAGGCGATAGACAGATGGGTAAGGGGAGAAAGAGAGAATGACCACTTGGGAGAGATGAGGATCCCGGTGCCACCACCCCGCTGACCAGACGCTCTCGGGGTGTGCGAGAACACGTGGGCGGACGAAGAGAGAGCAGTAGGAGTAGCAGTGTTGTCTGTGGTGATCCATGTTTCCGTCAGGGCCACGAAGTCGAGGGACTGGAGGGAGGCATAGGCTGAGATGAACTCTGCCTTGTTGACCGCAGATTGGCAGTTCCAGAGGCTACCGGAGACCTGGAACTCCACGTGGGTCGTGCGCGCTGGGACCACCAAAGTAGGGTGGCCGCGGCCACGCGGTGAGGAGCGTTTGTATGGTCTGTGCAGAGAGGAGAGAACAGGGATAAACCGACACATAGTTGACAGGCTACAGAAGAGGCTACGCTAATGCAAAGGAGATTGGAATGACAAGTGGACTACACGTCTCGAATGTTCAGAAAGTTAAGCTACGTAGCAAGAATCTTATTGACTAAAATGATTAAAATGATACAGTACTGCTGAAGTAGGCTAGCTGGCAGTGGCTGCGTTGTTGACACTACACTAATCAAGTCGTTCCGTTGAGTGTAATAGTTTCTGCAGTGTTGCTATTCGGGGCTAGCAGGCTAGCTAGCAGTGTTGTTTACGTTACGTTGCGTTAAAAGAACGACAATAGATGGCTAGCGAACCTAGAAAATCGCTCTAGACTACACAATTATCTTTGATACAAAGACGGCTATGTAGCTAGCTAAGTAGCTAGCTACGATCAAACAAATCAAACCGTTGTACTGTAATGAAAATGAAGTGAAAATGTGATACAACCTGTGAATGCGACCGGGTAGTTGAGTTCTATACAGAAGACGTTGGCTAGCGTTGGCTAGCTGTTGGCTAGCTAGCAGAGTCACCTACGTTAAGGACGACAAATAGCTGGCTAGCTAACCTCGGTAAATTAAGATAATCACTCTAAGACTACACACTCTAAACCTAAACAACACAATTATCTTGGATACGATGATACGATGATACGAAGACAGCAAAGACAGCTATGTAGCTAGCTAACACTAAACTAATCAAGTCGTTCAGTTGAGTGTAACAGTTTCTCCAGTGCAGCTAATCAGTGGACGTTAGCTAGCTGGCTAGTGAAGACTACGTTAGGACGGCGAAATACGATAATTACGCAATTATCTTTGATACAAAGACGGCTATGTAGCTAGCTGAGAAGAAATTGCTAAGATAAGACAAATCAAACCGTTGTGATATAATGAAATATAATGAAAAAGTTATACTACCCGTTGGAGCGACGTGCAGATGCGACCACTCGCTCCAACCGGAACCGGAATATAACCTAGCCTGGTATAACCAGCCTGATCACTGTGTTCACCATATAATGTCCAGGGTATAACATAGCCTGGTATAACCAGCCTGATCACTGTGTTCACAATATAATGTCCAGGGTATAACATAGCCTGATGGAACCAGCCTGATCACCATATAATGTCCAGGGTATTACATAGCCTTGGTAATAACTACCATTGGTAATAGAACAGTGACTGTGTGTCAGATGTCACCTATCCTAACTGCCATTGGTAATAAAACAGTGACTATGTGTGTTTGTGTTCACAGAAACATGTATGCAGCCAGCACATGGAGACTTGCACAATGATGTGATGAAGTCCAGAATGACAGACGGGCTTGACACCAATGTCCCTGAATGGAAAGAGACCTGGCACTCAGACAGACTTGATACTGATGTCTCTGAATGGACAGATACCAAACAATAGTACGCAAGTAGAAACATCATGGGACCACACAGCCGTCATACCGCTCAGGATGGAGACGCGTCTCCTAGAGGTTAACGTACTTTGGTAAGAAAAGTGCAAATAAATCACAGAATAACATTAAAAGGACATTGTGAAGAATGCTGGAGGAAACAGGTATAAAAGTATCTAAATCCACAGTAAAATGAGTCCTATATCGACATAACCTGAAAGGCCGCTCAGCAAGGAAGAAGTCACTGCTCCAAAACCGCCATAAAAAAGCCAGACTACATTTGCAACTTCACATGGGGACAAAGGTCGCACTTTCTGGAGAAATGTCCTCTGGTCTGATGAAACAAAAATAGAACTGTTTGGCCATAATGACCATCATTATGTTTGGAGGAAAAAGGGGGAGGCTTGCAAGCTGAAGAACACCATCCCAACCATGAAGCACAGGGGTGGTAGCATGACCCCAAGCATACTTCCAAAGTTGTGGCAAAATGGCTTAAGGACAACAAAGGCATGGTATTGTAGTGGTCATCACAAAGCCCTGACCTCAATCCTATAGAAAATGTGTGGGCAGAACGGAAAAAGATTGTGCGAGCAAGGAGGCCTACAAACCTGACTCAGTTACACCAGCTCTGTCAGGAGGGGGAAGCTTATGGAAGGCTACCTGAAACATTGGACCCAAGTTAAACAATTCAAAGGCAATGCTAACAAATACTAATTGAGTGTATGTAAACTTCTGACCCACTGGGAATGTGATGAAAGAAACAAAAGCTGAAATAAATCACTCTCTACTATTATTCTGACATTTCACATTCTTAAAATAAAGTGGTAATCCTAACTTACCTAAGACAGTGAATTTGACTAGAATTAAATGTTGTGAAAAACTGAGTTTAACTGTATTTGGCTAAGGTGTATGTAAACTTCCAACTTCAACTGTATATCCTACCAACGGGACATTAAAAACTCTTAAGTAATATCTTATGTTTCACAGAGTCGTGGTTGAACAACGACATGAATAACATAAAGCTGGTGGGTTATACACTGTATCGGCAGGATAGAACAGGATTCTCTGGTAAGACAAGAGGTATATTTGTAAACAACAGCTGGTGCACAGATATCTAAGGAAGTCTCAAAGTTCTGCTCACCTGAGGTAGAGTATCTCATGATAAGCTGTAGACCACACTATCTGTATTTTTCTTAGCGGTCTACATACCACCACAGACCGATACTGGCACTAGGACCGCACTCAATGAGCTGTATACCGCCATAAGCAAACAGGACAATGTTCATCCAGAGGCGGCGCGCCTAGTGGACGGGGACTTTAATGCAGGGAAACTCAAAACCATTTTACCTCATTTCTACCAGCATGTTAAATGTGCAACCAGATGGGGGGAAAAAAACTCTAGACCACCTTTACTCCACACACAGAGACACGTACAAAGCTCTCCCTCGCCCTCCATTTGGAAAATCTGACCATAATTCTATCCTCCTGATTCCTGCTTACAAGCAAAAACTTAAGCAGGAAGCACCAATGACTAGATGGTCAGATGAAGCAGATGCTAAGCTGCAGGACTATTTTGCTAGCACAGGCTGGAATATGTTCTGGGACTCTTCCGATGGCATTGAGGAGAACACCATAACAGTCACTGGCTTCATCAATAAGTGGATCGATGACGTCGTCCCCACAGTGACTGTACGTACCTACCACACATAAGAAACCCCGCTATGTCCTCTGATGAACCATCAAACAGGCAAGCGTCAATACTGGACTAAGATCAAATCGTACTACACCGGTTCCGACGGACATCGGATGATGAGCTAAATGCCTTCTATTCTAGCTTTGAGGCAAGTAACACTGAAACATGCATGAGAGCATCAGCTGTTCAGGACAACTGTGTGATCACGCTCTCCGCAGCCGATGTGAGTAAGACATTTAAACAGGTCAACATTCACAAGGCCGCAGGGCCAGACGGATTACCAGGACATGTACTCCGAGCATGCGCTGACCAACTGGAAATTGCCTTCACTGACATTTTCAACCTCTCTCTGTCTGAGTCTGTAATACCAACTTATTTCAAGCAGACCACCATAGTCCCTGTGCCCAAGAACTACCGACCCGTAGCACTCACGTCTGTAGCCATGAATTGCTTTGAAACGCTGGTCATGGCTCACATCAACATCATTATCCCAGAAACCCTAGACCCACTCCAATTTGCATACTTCCCCAACAGATCCACAGATGATGCAATCTCTATTGCACTCTATTACACTTCTCTTTCACACCTGACAAAAGGAACACCTGTGAGAATGCTATTCATTGACTACAGCTCAGCCTTTAACACCATAGTGCCCTCAAAGCTCATCATTTACATTACATTTAAGTCATTTAGCAGACGCTCTTATCCAGAGCGACTTACAAATTGGTGCATTCACCTTATGACATCCAGTGGAACAGTCACTTTACAATAGTGCATCTAAATCTTAAAGGGGGGGGTGAGAGGGAATACATATCCTATCCTAGGTATTCCTTAAAGAGGTGGGGTTTCAGGTGTCTCCGGAAGGTGGTGATTGACTCCGCTATCCTGGCGTCGTGAGGGAGTTTGTTCCACCATTGGGTGGCCAGAGCAGCGAACAGTTTTGACTGGGCTGAGCGGGAGCTGTACTTCCTCAGTGGTAGGGAGGCGAGCAGGCCAGAGGTGGATGAACGCAGTGCCCTTGTTTGGGTGTAGGGCCTGATCAGAGCCTGGAGGTACTGAGGTGCCGTTCCCCTCACAGCTCCGTAGGCAAGCACCATGGTCTTGTAGCGGATGCGAGCTTCAACTGGAAGCCAGTGGAGAGAACGGAGGAGCGGGGTGACGTGAGAGAACTTGGGAAGGTTGAACACCAGACGGGCTGCGGCGTTCTGGATGAGTTGAAGGGGTTTAATGGCACAGGCAGGGAGCCCAGCCAACAGCGAGTTGCAGTAATCCAGACGGGAGATGACAAGTGCCTGGATTAGGACCTGCGCCGCTTCCTGTGTGAGGCAGGGTCGTACTCTGCGGATGTTGTAGAGCATGAACCTACAGGAACGGGCCACCGCCTTGATGTTGGTTGAGAACGACAGGGTGTTGTCCAGGATCACGCCAAGGTTCTTAGCGCTCTGGGAGGAGGACACAATGGAGTTGTCAACCGTGATGGCGAGATCATGGAACGGGCAGTCCTTCCCCGGGAGGAAGAGCAGCTCCGTCTTGCCGAGGTTCAGCTTGAGGTGGTAAGCTAAAGTCCCTGGGACTAAACACCTCCCTCTGCACCTGGATCCTGGACTTCCTGACGGGCCGTCCCCAGGTGGTAAGGGTAGGTAACATTCGCTATGCTGATTCTCAACACGGGGGAGAACACGGGGGCCCCTCAGAGGTGCGTGCTCAGTCCCTCCTGTACTCCCTCTTCACTCATGACTGCACGGCCAAGTACGACTCCAACACCATCATTAAGTTTGCCGATGACACAACAGTGGTAGGCCTGATCACCGACAACAACGAGACAGCCTATAGGGAGGAGGTCAGAGACCTGGCCGTGTGGTGCCAGTACAACAACCTCTCCCTCAACACAATACCCGATAATGACAAAGTGAAAAAAATGTTTTTAGAAATATCTAATTTAAATAAGTATTCACACCCTTGAGTGAATACTTTGTAGAATCACCTTTGGCTGCAATTACAAACTTTCTGGGTAGATCTCTAAGAGCTTTCCACAACTGGATTGTACAACATTTGCCCATTATTCTTTTCAAAATTCTTCAAGCAGTCAAATTGGTTGTTTACCATTGCTATACAACCACTTCCATGTCTTGCCATCGGTTTTCAAGTAGATTTAAATCAGAACTTTAACGCAACCACTCAGGAACATTTACTGTCTTCTTAGTAAGCAACTTCAGTGTGGATTTGGTCTTGTGTTTTAGGTTATTGTCCTGCTGAAAGTGAATTCATATCCCAGTGTCTTGTGGAAAGCAGACTGAACCAGGTTAACCTCTAGGATTTTTGCCTATGCTTAGCTCCATTCCTTTTCTTCAGTCCTGAATGATTACAAGCATACCCATATCATGATGCAGCCACCACTATGCTTGAAAATATGGAGAATGGTAGTCAGTAAATGTGTTGTATTGGATTTACCCCATACACAACACTTTGTATTCAGGGCAAAAAGTTAATTGCTTTGTCACATTTTTTTGCAATATTACTTTAGTGCCTTGTTGCAAACAGCATGCAAGTTTTTAATATATTTTGTAAATATTTTTAATCTGTAGAGGCTTCCTTCTTTTCACTCTGTCAATTAGGTTAGTAACTACAATGCTTTATATTTGTGGTGACTGGGTGTATTGATACACCTTCCAAAATGTAATGAATTTCACCATGCTCAAAAGGGATATTCAATGTCTGTTTAGATTTTTTTATCTACCAAAAATGTACCCTTCTTTGAGAGGCATTAGAAAACGTCCTTGGGCTTTGTGATTGAATCTGTGTTTGAAATTCACTGCTTGACTGAGGGACCTTACAGATCCTTTTATGTGTGGGGTAAAGAGATCAGGTAGTCATTCAAAAATCATGTTAAACACTATAATTACACATACAATGAGTCTATGAAAACTTATTTTGTGACTTGTTAAGCACATTTTTACTCCTGAACTTATTTAGGCTTGCCATAACAAAGGTGTTGAATATTTATTGACTCAAGACATTTCAGCTTTTCATTTTTTATTAATTTGTAAAAAAAAACATTTAAAAAAAACACAAGACCACTTTGGCATTATGGGGTATTATGGGGTATTGTGTGTAGGTCAGTGACAAAACATATATATTTAATCCATTTTAAATTCAGGCTGTAACGCAACAAAATGTGGATAAACTCAAGGGTGAAGTGTGAATACCTTCTGAAGGCACAGTATAGTAGGCCTGTAGATAGATATTGAACTCAACCTGCAGGAGGTTTGTTTGTTGTGATTGAGTGGGGGGGGGGAAACAGCTGCAGCAAGGTTCTGACAGATGGCTGTGACCTGGTGGTGACAAGGACACACCCCCACAACATGCCACACCCCCCAAACCATCTAACATTAGGCTTCTGTCATGGCCGGCAACTTTTCTTTAAAAAACTAGGACAAATCAGCGGGTGGGGTTTCCCTTTAAAAGGGTACAGGCAGTGCCTGAAAGCTCTACCCAAGCCTGAGTGCTCCTTATATAGCTCCCCTTCATCCCCCTGAAACTTGGTGCTGGAGCTGGGGGATAGGATAGGGTCTGAAACTGAGAATGAAGCTGGGTACTGAGATAGGCTATGGCTTGCGTAAGGGGTTAAGTCTGGGTTACTGTCCACCTCTCTCCCAAGATGAAGAGGAGCAGGAGCAGAAAAACTAAGGAGTGGTGTTCACTGACAGGCTGGGATCAAAGGTGAACTGCTGTGGGTTATGCAACATGTTGTCACACTGACTTGTTATTGTGTTTTTGTCTATCAAGATGAAGGAGAGAATAGGGATGGAGAGAAAGGAAATTGGGAAGAGAAAAGTTGTGGTTTAAAAGGGGAACTATAAATAGAAGAAGAATATAGTACTTTTATCAGAGGGCGCCATGAACACCAAAAAGTGTGTTCTTCCTCTGTACCCTCAAAAAGGCATTTATTCACTTTGTCACACAGATCCCAAACGAAAGACACAAACACTACTATGTCATTGTTTTAAGGCTTTAGCAGGCTTGGTCACACAAAAAAGGAGTCTGTGCACACACACACACACACACACACACACACACACACACACACACACACACACACACACACACACACACACACACACACACACACACACACACACACACACACACACACACACACACACACACACACACACACACACACACACACACACACACACACACACACACACACACACACACACACACCTGGGAGTGTCTCCCTTCTGGTTGGCAATGAAAAGGAGAAGGGAGGAGAGGCTGGGTCTTATCTTACCACACCCTGCTGATGCAAGGCTGGCTACCACTTCCGACACGCCCTAAAGAGGCACTGCACACTGTGCACAATACTCTCTTGTCCACACAGACAGAAACACACACATGCCCACCCCAAATAAACACTAACTGGGATTGGGATCCATTTGAAGAGGACATTCAATTCAAGAATTGGAGTTTGAATTCCAATCTACCTGCCTGCCTCCCAAACTCTTCCTAACTGACTCACCCGCACACTTAAAAAGAGAGAGTGTGAAAGAGAGAGAGAGAGAGCGAGAGAGGGCGGAGAGACAGAGTGAGAGAAAGAAATGGCAAACAGTTCTCAGAACTATAAAATAGCTTGTTCCCTGGTAGCAATGTTTATCTAGGGGGGTGGTTCTCTCTCAACAACCAGAAGACAGTCACACAGCTGTATCTGAAATGGCACCCTATTCCCCATGTAGTGCCCATAGGGTTCTGGTTGAAAGTAGTGAACTATATAAGGAATAGGGTACCCTTTGGGATGTACATGATGGCTGATTAATATGGTGTCAGACACAGGAAGGAAGGAGTTTGGCCTAGTGACTGCTACTTCTCGAAAAGACAGCTCATCTGTACTGCACTGAAAGAGGCAGGACAAGGTCCCTATTCAACATGTATCTATTCTATTATTATAGGATTTATCAATGCTTTAAAACATTTATTATGCCCTTCTTTTTGATCTACAGCGACATACAGTGCATTCAGAAAGTATTCAGACCCCTTCACTTTTTACGCATTTTGTTACGTTACAGCCTTGATCCTTCATCTTTTTTTTATCCTCATCAATCTACACACAATACCCCATAATGACAATGCAAAAACAGGTTTGTAGACATTTTTTCAAATGTACATAAAAAAATGGAAATACCACATTTACATTGCCTTGCAAAAGTATTCATCTCCATTGTCATTTTTCCTATTTTGTTGCATTACAACCTGTAATTTAAATTTATATTTATTTGGATTTCATGTAATGGATATACATAAAATAGTCCAAATTGGTGAAGTGAAATGAATAAAATAACTTTTCCCTAAATAAGATCTGGTGCAACCAATTACCTTCAGAAGTCACATAATTAGTTAAATAAAGTCCACGTGTGCAATCTAAGTGTCACATGATCTCAGTATATATACACACACACCTGTTCTGCCAGGCCCTAGAGTCTGCAACACCACTAAGCAAGGGGCACCACCAAGCAAGTGGCACCATGAAGACCAAGGAGCTCTCCAAAACAGGTCAGGGACAAAGTTGTGGAGAAGTAGAGATCAGGGTTGGGTTATAAAAAAATATCCGAAACTTTGAACATCCCACGGAGCTCCATTAAATCCATTATCAAAAAATGGAAAGAATATGGCACCACAACAAACCTGCCAAGAGAGGGCCACCCACCAAAACTCACAGACCAGGCAAGGAGGGTATTAATAAGAGAGGCAACAAAGAGACCAAAGATAACCCTGAAGAAGCTGCAATGCTCCACAGCGGACCTTGGAGTATCTGTCCATGGGACCACTTTAAGCCGTACACTCCACAGAGCTGGGCTTTAAGGAAGAGTGGACAGAAAAAACGCCATTGCTTAAAGAAAATCATAAGCAAACACATTTTATGTTCGCCAAAGCAGGACAATGACCCTAGGCATACTGCTAAAAAAACATTCAAGTGGTTTAAGGGGAAACATTTGAATGTCTTGGAATAGCCTAGTCAAAGCCCAGACCTCAACCCAATTGAGAATCTGTGGTATGACTTAAAGATTGTTGAACACTAGCCGAACCCATCCAACTTGAAGGAGCTGGAACAGTTATGCCTTGAAGAATGGGCAAAGATCCCAGTGGCTAGATGTGCCAAGCTTATAGAGACATACCCCAAGAGACTTGCAGCTGTTATTGCTGCAAAAGGTGGCTCTACGAATTATTGAATTTGGGGGGGTGAAGATATGCACACTCAAGTTCTGTTTTTTTGTCTAATTTCTTTTTGTTCCGCAATAAAAAATATTTTGCATCTTCAAAGTGGTAGGCATGTTGTGTAAATCCAATGATACAACCCCCCCCCCAAAAAAATATATATTTTAATTCCAGGTTGTAAGGCAACAAAATAAGAAAAATGCCAAGAGGGGGTGAATAATTTCACAAGCCACCGTACACAAGTATTCAGACCGTTTACTCCTTTGGCAGCAATTACAGCCTTGAGTCTTCCTGGGTATGATGCTACCAGCTTGGCACACCTGTATATGGGGAGTTTCTCCCATTCTTCTCCTCGCAAGCTCAAACAGGTCTCTCCAGAGATGTTCAATCGGGTTAAAGTCCGGGCTCTGGCTGGGCCAATCAGGGACATTGAGACTTTTCCCGAAGCCACTCCTGTGTTGTCTTGGCTGTGTGCTTAGGGTCGTTGTTCTGTTGGAAGGTGGACCTTCGCTCCAATCGTGGTCCTGGGCGCTCAGTGGCATGTTTTCATCAAGGATCTCTCTGTACTCTGTTCCGTTCATCTTTAACCCTCAATCCTGACTAGTCTCCTAGTCCCTGCCGCTGAAAAACAGGTTTCCTCCCAACTTGACGCTTGGCATCCAGCCAAAAAGTTCAGTCTTGGTTTCATCAGACCAGAGAATCTTGTTTCTCATGGTCTGAGAGTCCTTTAGGTGCCTTTTGGCAAATTCCAAGCAGGCTGTCATGTGCCTTTTACTGAGGAGTGGCTTCCGTCTGGCTACTCTACTATACAAGGCCTGATTGGTAGAGTGCTGCAAAGATGGGAGAACCTTCCAGAAGGACAACCATCTCCACTGAGGAACTCTGGAGCTCTGTCAGAATGGCCATCAGGTTCTTGGTCACCTCACTGACCAAGGTCCTTCTCCCCCGATTACTCAGTTTGGCCAGGCGGCCAGCTCTAGGAAGGGTCTTGGGAGGTTCCAAACTACTTCCATTTAAGAATGATGGAGGTCACTGTCTTCTTGGGGACCTTCAATGCTGCAGATGATCAAAGGAAACAGGATGCACCTGAGCTCAATTTCAAGTCTCATAGCAAAGGGTCTGTAAATAAGGTATTTCTGTTTTTCACTTTGTCATTATGGGATATTGTGTGTAGATTGATGAAGGAAAAAAGTAACTTAATTAATTTGAGAAAAAGGCTGTAAAGTAACATGTGGAAAAATGCAAAGGTTGTGAATACTTTCTGAATGCACTATACAGCTTATTTTACTGATCTAGGATCATCCTCTTCATCAAATGTAGGACGGTTCTTTCAATTCTTTCTTCATGTGTTCATTTGAACTTGCATGTTAAAAGTAATAAACAGTTCATGACAACAAAAAAAAGAGAAAGGTAACCCAGAGAACGATGTGGCCCGTGGTTATGGATGGGTTGGACTGGACTAGATACACAGAGGTCGACTTATCTCACACACACACTCACTAGGCCAGTGGTCACCAACCTTTAAGCCTAAGATCACATTCCAAGTTCAAATGTAAACCAAGATCTACCACTTGCAAAACAATGATGAAAAAACAAAGCCACTATCTAGTTCCACTTTGACATTCTTTATTTTGTTACCTGTCAGTCACAAGCAAAGTATTCATTGAACTACACAAATAGTATAATCAGAAGTCAAACTATCATTCAACATTGTATAACAGTCATATTAAATCGGTCTATATTTCCACAGGCCTATTACTCATTCACCATTCATATATAACCTCAAATCAGTCAAATACAGGCCTAAGCCAATCATGTACAGTACTGTTTCACTTTCCCTCTTTAAACATCATGTGCTCTGACCTCTTTCTCCCCTCTCTCTCCAGATGAAATCTTGCGTCTTGTGACGGCCGGCCGCCCAACAACCTGCCCGCTTGACCCTATCCCCTCCCCTCTTTTCCAGACCATTTCCGGAGACCTTCTCCCTTACCTCACCTCGCTCATCAACTCATCCCTGACCGCTGGCTACGTCCCTTCCGTCTTCAAGAGAGCGAGAGTTGCACCCCTTCTGAAAAAACCTACACTCGATCCCTCCGATGTCAACAATTACAGACCAGTATCCCTTCTTTCTTTTCTCTCCAAAACTCTTGAACGTGCCGTCCTTGGCCAGCTCTCCCGCTATCTCTCTCTGAATGACCTTCTTGATCCAAATCAGTCAGGTTTCAAGACTAGTCATTCAACTGAGACTGCTCTCCTCTGTATCACGGAGGCGCTCCGCACTGCTAAAGCTAACTCTCTCTCCTCTGCTCTCATCCTTCTAGATCTATCGGCTGCCTTCGATACTGTGAACCATCAGATCCTCCTCTCCACCCTCTCAGAGTTGGGCATCTCCGGCGCGGCCCACGCTTGGATTGCGTCCTACCTGACAGGTCGCTCCTACCAGGTGGCGTGGCGAGAATCTGTCTCCTCACCACGCGCTCTCACCACTGGTGTCCCCCAGGGCTCTGTTCTAGGCCCTCTCCTATTCTCGCTATACACCAAGTCACTTGGCTCTGTCATAACCTCACATGGTCTCTCCTATCATTGCTATGCAGACGACACACAACTAATCTTCTCCTTTCCCCCTTCTGATGACCAGGTGGCAAATCGCATCTCTGCATGTCTGGCAGACATATCAGTGTGGATGACGGATCACCACCTCAAGCTGAACCTCGGCAAGACGGAGCTGCTCTTCCTCCCGGGGAAGGACTGCCCGTTCCATGATCTCGCCATCACGGTTGACAACTCCATTGTGTCCTCCTCCCAGAGCGCTAAGAACCTTGGTGTGATCCTGGACAACACCCTGTCGTTCTCAACCAACATCAAGGCGGTGGCCCGTTCCTGTAGGTTCATGCTCTACAACATCCGCAGAGTACGACCCTGCCTCACACAGGAAGCGGCGCAGGTCCTAATCCAGGCACTTGTCATCTCCCGTCTGGATTACTGCAACTCGCTGTTGGCTGGGCTCCCTGCCTGTGCCATTAAACCCCTTCAACTCATCCAGAACGCCGCAGCCCGTCTGGTGTTCAACCTTCCCAAGTTCTCTCACGTCACCCCGCTCCTCCGTTCTCTCCACTGGCTTCCAGTTGAAGCTCGCATCCGCTACAAGACCATGGTGCTTGCCTACGGAGCTGTGAGGGGAACGGCACCTCAGTACCTCCAGGCTCTGATCAGGCCCTACACCCAAACAAGGGCACTGCGTTCATCCACCTCTGGCCTGCTCGCCTCCCTACCACTGAGGAAGTACAGCTCCCGCTCAGCCCAGTCAAAACTGTTCGCTGCTCTGGCCCCCCAATGGTGGAACAAACTCCCTCACGACGCCAGGACAGCGGAGTCAATCACCACCTTCCGGAGACACCTGAAACCCCACCTCTTTAAGGAATACCTAGGATAGGATATGTATTCCCTCTCACCCCCCCCTTTAAGATTTAGATGCACTATTGTAAAGTGACTGTTCCACTGGATGTCATAAGGTGAATGCACCAATTTGTAAGTCGCTCTGGATAAGAGCGTCTGCTAAATGACTTAAATGTAAATGTAAATGTAATTTCAAGACACTTCAAAATGACAATACTCAAATAAGTGCAACTGGCATTCAAAGTACTATGAGTCACATCATTCAATTGTTCAAAAAGTATTTTCACAAAAATCACAGCCCTACTACCATTCATTACCTCAATAAAATCAGTCAACTACCGGCCTCAGCCAACCATGTACAATATGGTTTCACTTTCCCTTTTTGAACAACATGCAACACAGATCATATCCTTTTGTTAACAATATGGCCTTACAACAGATTTCAAACTGGCAATACTCACTCACTCTGATGGCTGTGGATGAGATCCCCTCCACACACACACACACATTCAATGTGACGGCTGTGGATGAGATCCCCCTCCCCCCACACACACACACATTCAATGTGACGGCTGTGGATGAGATCCCCTCCACACACACACACACACACACACACACACACACACACACACACACACACACACACACACACACACACACACACACACACACACACACACACACACACACACACACACACACACACACACACACACACACACACACACACACACACACACACACACACTGTGATGGCTGTGATTGCACACTATCAAGTGCTCTGTAGTCTGGCACATAGTTTGACACAGCTAGTCTGACACTGTCTGTGAGATGTCTATTAGTTAGACAAGACCTGTTCTTTGACTTGATTATTTTCATCTGTGAAAAGGCCATCTTACAGAGATATGTTGTTCCAAAGTAGGCCTTCACGCAGGATGAAAAGGAGGGGAAACTTTTCAGTGTTTACAAGACCCCAAAAGTCACTGTCTCTTGATCTTGCTTTCAACTCGATGTCATTTTGCAATTCAATTAGCTCCATGTCAACTCCGATTGGTTAAGCAAATACTGGCTGGAATCGGTCGTCACCTCCTCAACCTCAATGGGGAGGAAAGGGTTTGAGATAAATGCAACAACCTCCCCTGAAAACGGATGCCAGCTTCTTCAGGTGTACACAGAATTCTTGCAGGAGAAAAGCATCTTTTAGTTTCCAATGTTTTGCAACATTTTCTCCAGGTTTGGGAAGTGCACCAGCCTTCCATTCCTCAGCTGAGGCCCACACACCCACCTTGGCCTTAAAGGCATTGACAGCGCTGATCATGTGTTCCACGTCTCTGTCTTTTCCCTGAAGCTCATAGTTGAGCTGGTTCAGTTTTGCTGTTATGTCCGTGAGGAAACCTCAGTCTAGCAGCCATGCATCATCAGACAGTTCCTCATGCTCCTCATTTCGTGACTCCAGAAATTATTTGATTGCTGGCAGCAAGTCAACAAATCGCTGCAGTACTTTCCCGCGACTCAACCACCTTACGCAAGCGTGGAGAATCAAGTCACTGTATGCAGCATCAAGTACATCTAATAAAGATTTAAACCAGCGGTGCGGAAGTCCTTTGGCGCAAATCAAATTAATATGATAAGAAACAAGTCCACTACTTTACTAGCTGGTGTCATGACATGAGACAAGTCCACTACTTTATTAGCTAGTGTATTGACATGACACAAGTTCACTACTTTATTAGCTAGTGTCATGACATGAGACAAGTCCACTACTTCACTATCCGGTGTCATGACGAGACAAGTCCACTACTTTACTAGCTAGTGCTTGCTGGTGGATCAAAAACTCGGGGGGGGGACAAAAAAAAGTGCAACGAAACCCGAATTCCTTCGAAACCCGAAACCCCACGCATTGCCGGTGCCCCGTCTGTAGTGATCTCTACCAGCTTATGAACGGGGTTGCTGTTATCAAGCACATAACGTTTAAACTCGTTGTAAATGTCCTCACCTATTGTCCTCCCTTTTAATGGTAAAAGGGTGTGAAAATCCTCCTTAGTCGTTGAATACTTAAAAGCCATGAGAACAAACACCATCAGCTGTGCAATGTTTGTCATATCCTGGTTGATTCACGTCCTCCGACAACAACTCTACCCTTCTTGTCACAGGGCTCTGGGCACACCTCCGATAGCATTTTTAATGTCCTCTTTGTTTTTGAATTCTTTGAATAACGTCTCGGCGGCAACGGCCATTGCCTCCTTGTATAGCGCTCCATCGTCGAACAGTTTCTTACGTTTAGCCAAGGGATGGCTGACACGGAAGGATGTCTCTGTTGCTGCCTACGTTTTAGCTGTCGGTTTGGTAAAAAGCGACTGCTGTGCTTTCAATACAGACTTGAGCTCGAAAGCGTGCTCTTTAACGGGTAGGTTTCTTTGAACTTGGGGTGGATGGTGTTGTGGTGCCGCTCCACGTTACCCCTTTTTGCGAGCGCTACAGCCTGGTGACAAATCAGGCTAATCAATTTGTCCTTAACTACGTGAACAGAAAAAAGTCTTCCCCATCTACATGAAAATTATATGTTTTTTGCTTTTTCTGTTGTGCCTCTGCCATCGTTTCGTTAGCTTGCGTAGTGTTAGCTTGAAAGCTCGTGAGCGTTACAACAAGTGCCTGAGCTAGTTAAGGTGGGAGTCAGGAACGTACTTTGTCAGACCTAGAAACTATATTTGATTGGCCAGATATACCCCTCCTCCCTCACTACACACAGGGCTCACACATGGCACATTTGAAATTAAATGAATAAATAATAAATAAATAAATAAAAACATTTATGACTTTTTTTCTCTAATTTTGAAAACTCCTCACGATCGACTTGGAATGCTTCCAAGATTGACGGGTTGGTGACTCCAGCACTATTTATCCTACTTTGGTGGATGTTGAACCAGGGTGAGGACAAGGTAAGACAGAGCTCATACAGGCAGTAGGCAACAGCATAAAATATTTCTACTTTTCAATTCACATTACATTCTTGCCTTACCTTTTGTTGTGGCTGGCAATGCGACATTCTTGGACCACAGCTCAAATTGACCACAAATATCACAGCAGCCACTAGCCAGTAAGCACAAACTACACAGAACAAATATGAACGCAACATGTTTCATGTTCCATGAGCTGAAATGAAAACAATCAATAAAAATATGCACAAAAAGTTTATTTCTCAAAAGATTCCTGCTCAAATTTGTTTACATCCCTGTTAGTGAGCATTTCTCATTTGCTAAGATAATCCATCCACCTGACAGATGTGGCATATCAAGAAGTTGATTAAATAGCATGATAATTACACAGGTGCACCTTGTGCCGGGGACAACAACAAAAAACAATCCAATCTAAAAATCTACAATGCCACAGATGTCAATAGTTTTGAAGCAGCGTGCAATCGGCATGCTGGCTGCAGTAATGTCCACAAGAGCTGTTGCCAGAGAATTGAAAATTAATTTCTCTACCATAACAACATTTGGCAGTACATCCAAACGGCCTCACAACCGCAAACCAAGTGTAACAATGCCAGCCCAGGACCTCCACATGTGGCTTCTTCACCTGCGAGAACGTCTGAGACCAGCCCCCGGACAGCTGATGAAACTGTGGGTTTGCAAAACCAAATCATTTTTATACAAACTGTCAGAACCCATCTCAGGGAAGCTCATCAGCGTGCTCGTCATCCTCATCAGGGTCTTTACCTGACTGCAGTTTGGCGTTGTAACCGACTTCAGTGGTAAAATGCCCACCTTCGATGGCCACTGGCACACTAGAGAAGTTTGCTCTTCATGGATGATTCCCGGGTTTCAACTCTACCGGGCAGATGGCAGACAGTGTGTATGGCATTGTGTGGGTAAGCGGTTTTCTGATATCAACATTGTGAACAGACTGCACCGTGGTGGTGGGGTTACGGGATGTGCAGGCATAAACTATGGACAACAAACTCAAATGCATTTTATCGATGGCAATTTGAAAGCACAGAGATACCATGACGAGATCCTGAGGCCCATTGTCGTGCCATTCATCTGCCGCCATCACCCATGTTGCAAGGATCTGTACACAATTCCTGGAAGCTGAAAATGTCCCAGTTCTTCCACGGCCTGCATACTCAACAGACGACACATTGAGCATGTTTGTGATGCTCTGGATTGACGTGTACAACAGCGTGTTCCAGTTCCCGCCAATATCCAGCAACTTTGCAAAGCCATTGAAGAGGAGTGGGACAACATTCCATAGGCCACAATCAACAGCCTGATCAACTCTAAGGGAAGGAGATGTGTCGTGCTGAATGAGGAAAATGGTGGTAACATCAGATACTGACTGGTTCTCTGATCCACGTCGCTACCTTTTATTAAAGGTATCTGTGATCAACAGATGCATATCTGCATTCCCAGTCATGTGAAATCTATAGATTATTGCCTAATGAATTCATTTCAATTGACTAATTTCCTTACATGAAATGTAACACACAAAAATCTAAGAAATTTTTGTGTTTATATTTTTGTTCAGCGCATTTAACAATCCAAGCAACTTCTTTCCTAAAACATTTTACAATGAATAAGCTGACAATACACAGCTAACTCGGGCTAGCTAACTAACAACAACATGCTTCATGATCAAGTAACGTTAGCATATAAAAAATGAACGTTAATCATATTATAACATAAGCTACACAGCTAGGTAACATTAGCTAGATGGCTAAACAAAACCAGTTTTGAGTCCTCACATCAACGTGCTGGCTGTGGCTGAATGCTGACGTTTAGCTGAACCATAGCTAGATAGGAGCTCTTAGGCTGACACTAGCTACCATATTAAAATGACCTTGGAACTAACCAGGCTTCATTTTTATCAATATCATGGAAGTCATTACATATGAGGTAAAAGCAAACTACAACTGAAAACATTGATAATTCCCAGGGGAGTTGCTTCTTGCCTGGACCTTCCTTAGTGCAGTCAAGCAACGACAAAAAAATCAACACTCGAGAATAAAAGTTATGGCGACAATTTCAGAATGTAATGGCTGTTGTCACTATCATTTCTGGTACAAAATCAATAATGGGCCAAAATACCAGCAACAGTGTGTGAAAACCTTGTGAAGACTTACAGAAAACGTTTGACCTCTGTCATTGCCAACAAAGGGTATATAACAAAGTATTGAGAGAAACTTTTGTTATTGACCAAATACTTATTTTCCACCATAATTTGCAAATAAATTCATTAAAAATCCTACAATGTGATTTTCTGGATTTTTTCTCTCTTTTGTCTGTCATGGTTGAAGTGTACCTATGATGAAAATTACAGGCCTCTCTCATCTTTTTAAGAGAGAGAACTTGCACAATTGGTGGCTGACTAAATAGTTTTTTGCCCCACTGTATGCCAAACAAAAACCATTTCTTTCAAAGTTTAACAAACCACACAACTCTTCGCATAGTGAGAACTTTTAACAATTTACACTGAACATTTGACAAAAACACGTTTACTGGAAAAACTGTGCACGTTTTCTAAAATCTCTTCAATATCTGATCTGAATTAAGATTCAACGATATCTGCAGACAGAATGGGGTGTCAGCTATGGCATGACACATTGACTTTGGAAAAAATAATCTCTTTTGGTTATTGAACTACAGTAAGTGAAGTGGATTTACACCCGGTAACGGAATTTCATCACGAGTCCCTGATCTGTACCAAACTTGATTCTAGATTTTCTATTGTACACTACTGAACGATACTCTACTGTACTCTACTGTTATGTACTGTACAATTTGGTAACAGAATTGGAATCACTTAATAATTTATATTATGGATATCGATAAAACACTATAACTAATTGATAGGTGTATCTTTACTTACATTCACAGTTAACAGTTCACAGTTAATTCTGTGAACTTTCATTATCCTCCCTCATGAGGAATATCTTCAAGATATGTGGGTTTTTGGTAACATAATCTCAAGGCATAAGGCAAGGTTTCTTAAACTTACAGAAGGCAGAATCATTTCTCCAAAACTAAGTAATAGTGTTGGTATTAGTTGACAGGGTCTTTACTTCAGCATTATTATGTTTTAAAGCATGTCTAAATCCTGTTAAGACTTTTTCTGGTAGATGTTTCATAAGACCCCTTTTCCATTTGTTTGACAAGATATCAAAGCCTTTACTTATTCAACATTTTTGGGATGGAAAATGATTGAAAAATTGACATATGCCTTCATTTCTCAAAAATATAGATGCTCATCTTTCATTTGACACCCAATTTTACATTCTCCTATGAACTTTACATGTTGGTGCTCATGGATCTCTCACTCTCTCCCTCCATTGTCAAAGCAAGTTAAATAGATAAACAAAAGTGAAATAAACAACACAAATTTTCATTAAAAATTACTCATAAAAGTTCCAAAAGAATAAAGACGTTTCAAATGCCATGTCTCTATACAGCGATGTAACGATGTGCAAATAGTTAGTGTACAAAAGGGAAAATAAATAAACAAATATAGGTTGTATTTACAATGGTGTTTGTTCTTCACTAGTTCCCTTTTCTTGTGGCAACAGGTCAAAAATCTTGCTGCTGTGATGGCACACTGTGTTATTTCAACCAGTAAGACATGGGAGTTTATTGTGGGTCTGTGTAATCTGAGGGAAATATGTGTCTCTAATATGGTCATATATTTGGCAGGAGGTTAGGAAGTGCAGCTCAGTTTCCACTCCATTTTGTGGGCAGTGTGCACATAGCCGGTCTTCTCTTGAGAGTCAGGTCTGCCAACGGCGGCCTTTCTTAATAGCAAGGCTATGCTCACTGAGTCTGTACATAGTCAAAGCTTTCCTTAAGTTTGAGTCAGTCACGATGGTCAGGTAATTCTGCCACTGTGTACTCTCTGTTTAGGACCAAATAGCATTCTAGTTTGCACAGTTCTTTTTGTAAATTCCCTCTCACATACACATTGACACACCCTTCACACCCCACCTCCTCCTCTCGCTTTTCAGCCTGGCCCTGTGCGCTTGGCAGAGCTGCAGGGGTTGCTATGGGGACAGAATTATTTCGCTGGTTAATGATTGTGGTGCGATGGTAGGGGGTCACTCCGTCACATCAGCCCTAATCTGGAAAGACATGGACAATACCCCCCCCCCCCACACACACACCTACCAGAGGCACTCAGATACAAGAGCTGTTGTCCCCTTCTCGTCTCTCCCAAACAGCCTTCATCCCCACCCTATCCAACAGAAGAAAAAAAACGCAGTTCCTTTTCACCAAGCTAAACCACACAGCCAGCTAGCCAGGCAGCCCCCTCCTATCCTACTAAACCCAACCCAGACTGACTCCCTCCCTCGCAGTTCCCAGCTCCCCTCTGCCTGCAGTCTGCCTTCATCCTCTCACCCAGCCAATTGCTCCTCCTTTCCCCAAGACCCACACACAAAGACCCATAACACACACACACACACACACACACACACACACACACACACACACACACACACACACACACACACACACACACACACACACACACACACACACACACACACACACACACACACACACACACACACACACACGTTCCTCAGAATCCTCCAACTAGAGGCTCCCACTAAGTAAACCTTCCCCCGGCTGATAACATCTGCAGTGTGCGTGTGTCTCAGCTGCCACCCGTCTCTTTGAAGCAGCCCTAGTTCTAAGACATAGGACAGGGTCTACGAGGCACCACAAAACATTCTGTTTCAATACACCTGATTCATGGAACAGTGGTTCTATGTGCCAGACAAGACCCAGATTGAACCAAACTGGGCTCGATCTTACTGGATTTACAAGAAGCGCTAGAGGAATAGCAGAGTTTCAGGAGAGCACTCAGGGCAAAGGAGGACAGAGAGCGAGAGCCATATGACATTTCAAAAGTTTATATTCCTTTCTTTTATCCAAATGTTTCTATGAAATTTTGTGAGTTTAATGTTTACGGTTCATTTTTGTTTTGTTTATTTCAATTATATGTTTATTATCCACTTCACTTGCTTTGGCAACGTAATACGGGTTTCCCATGCCAATAAAGCCCTTTGAATCGAAATTTAGAGAATGAGTGAATTAGAGAGAGAAAATGAGTGAACAAGAGGGGAGACCATCCTTAAGCCACAATGAGATGTGTTCTTGCTTTAACCTCATCTCACCACCTTCAAAAAGGCTTCCAGTAAAATAACATACATACATACACCGTGCATTCCATCTACACATCCATTGTCCTAATCTAAGAAATCCATAAGTATTGTGTGAATGCTTCTGGTTTTGGTTCCGAGGTAACATCAACAGTGCATTTGGAAAGTATTCACACCCCTTCACCTTTTCCACGTTACGTCAAAAGCATTATTCTAAAATTGATGAAATTATTATTTTTCCTCAATCTTCACACAATACCTCATAACGACAAAATGAAAACAGGTTAATTAAGAATAGTTTGCAATTTTTTTTTTTAACCTGTAAATATATTATTTACATACAGTTGAAATCGGAGGTTTACATAGACCTTAGCCAAGTACATTTATACTCAGTTTTTCACAATTCCTGACATTTAATCCTAGTAAAAATTCCCTGTCTTAGGTCAGTTAAAATCACCACTTTATATGTGGTCCTTCTGTGGCTCAGTTGGTAGAGCATGGCACTTGTAACGCCAGGGTAGTGGGTTTGATTCCCGGGACCACCCATACGTAGAATGTATGCACACATGACTGTAAGTCGCTTTGGATAAAAGCGTCTGCTAAATGGCATATATTATTATTATTATTATTATATTATTTTAAGAATGTGAAATGTCAGAATAATAGTAGAGAGAATTATTTATTTCAGCTTTGATTTCTTTCATCACATTCCCAGTGGGTCAGGAGTTTACATACACTCAATTACTATTTGGTAGCATAGCCTTTAAATTGTTTCACTTGGGTCAAACGTTTCAGGTAGCCTTCCACAAGCTTCCCACAATAAGTTGGGTGAATGTTGGCCCATTCCTTCTGACAGAGCTGGTGTAACTGAGTCAGGTTTGTAGGCCTCCTTGCTCGCGCATGCTTTTTCAGTTCTGCCCACAAATTTTCTGTAGGATTGAGGTCAGTGCTTTGTGATGGTCACTCCAATACCTTTACTTTGTTGTCCTTAAGCCATTTTGCCACAACTTTGGAAGTATGCTTGGGGTCATTGTCCATTTGGAAGGCCCATTTGCGACCAAGCTTTAACTTCCTGACTGATGCCTTGTGGTGTTGCTTCAAAATATCCACCCTCATGATGGCATCTATTTTGTGAAGTGCACCAGTCCCTCCTGCAGCAAAGCACCCCCACAACATGATGCTGCTACCCCCATGCTTCACGGTTGGAATGGTGTTCTTTGACTTGCAAGCCTCCCCTTTTTCCTCCAAACATAACGATGGTCATTATGGCCAAACTGTTCTATTTCTGTTTCATCAGACCAGAGGACATTTCTCCAAAAAGTACGATCTTTGTCCCCCGTGCAGTTGCAAACCTTAGTCTGGCTTTTTTATGGCGGTTTTGGAGCAGTGGCTTCTTCCTTGATGAGCGGCCTTTCAGGTTATGTCGATATAGGACTCGTTTTACAGTAGATATAGATACTTTTGTAGCCGTTTCCTCCAGCATCTTCACAAGGTCCTTTGCTGTTGTTCTGGGATTGATTTGCACTTTTCGCACCAAAGTACGTTCATCTCTAGGAGACAGAGCGCGTCTTCTTCCTGAGCGGTATGACGGCTGAGTGGTCCCATGGTGTTTATACAGATGAACGTGGTACCTTCAGGCATTTGGAAATTGCTCCCAAGGATAAACCAGACTTGTGGAGGTCTTGGCTGATTTCTTGTGATTTTCCCATGATGTCAAGCAAAGAGGCATTGAGTTTGAAGGTAGGCCTTGAAATACATCCACAGGTATACCTCCAATTGACTCAAATGATGTCATTACGCCTATCAGAGTTTTCTAAAGCCATGACATAATTTTCTGGAATTTTCCAAGCGGTTTAAAAGCACAGTCAACTTAGTGTTTGTAAACTTCTGACCCACTGTAATTGTGATACAGTGAATTATAAGTGAAATAATCTGTCTGTAAACAATTGTTGGAAAAATGACTTGTGTCATCCACAAAGTAGATGTCCTAACTGACTTGCCAAAACTATAGTTTGTTAACAATAAATTTGTGGAGTGGTTGAAAAACTAGTTTTAATGACTACAACCTAAGTGTATGTAAACTTCCAACTTCAAGTACTCAGACTCTTTGCTATAAGAATCTAAATTGAGCTCAGGTGCATCCTGTTTCCATTGATCATCCTTGAGATGTTTCTACAACTTGGAGTCCACCTATGGTAAATTCAAGTGATTGGACATGATTTGGAAAGCCCACACCTCTTTATATACGGTCCCACAGTTGACATTGCCTGTCAGAGCAAAAACCAAGCCATGAGGTCGAAGGAATTGTCCGTATGCACAAATCTGGGGAAGGGTAACAAAACATTTCCACAGCATTGAAGGTCCCCAAAAACACAGTGGCCTCCATCATTCTTAAATGGAAGAAGTGTGGAACCACCAAGACTCTTCTTAGAGCTGGCTGCCCGGCCAAACTGGGCAATCGGGGGAGAAGGGCCTTAGTCAGGGAGGTGACCAAGAACCCGATGGTCCCGCTGACAGAGCTCCTTTGTGGAGAAGGACAACCATTTATGCAGCACTCCTCCAATCAGGAATGTATGGTATAGTGGCCAGATGAAAGCCACTAAAAGGCACGACAGGCCGCTTGGAGTTTGCCAAAAGGCAGCTTAAGGACTCTCAGACCATGAAAAACAAGATTTTCTGGTCTGATGAAACCAAGACTGAACTCTTTGGCATGAATGCCAAGTCTGGAGGAAACATGGCACCATCTCTATGGTGAAGCATGGTGCAGCATCAATGCTGTGGGGATGGTTTTCAGCAGCAGGGACTGGGAGACTAGTCAGGATCGAAGGAAAGATGAACTAAGCAAAGTACAGAGAGATCCTTGATAAAAACCTGCTCAAAAGCGCTCAGGACCCCAGACTGGGACGAAGGTTCACCTTCCAACAGGACAATGCCCCTAAGCACACAGCCAAGACAACGCAGTCTTTGAATGTCTTTGAGTGGCCCAGCCAGAACCCGGACTTGAACCTGATCGAACATCTCTGAAGAGACCTGAAAATTGCTGTGCAGCGACGCTCGCCATCCAACCTGACAGAGGTTGAGAGGATCTGCAGATAAGAATGGGAGAAATACAGGTGTGCCAAGCTTGTAGTGTCATACCCAAGCAGACTCGAGGCTGTAAATACTTCCAAAGGTGCTTCAACAAAGTAGCGAGTAAAGGGTCTGAATACTTATGTAAATATGATATTTCCTTCTTTTTATTTGTAAATTTTTTTACATTTGCAAAAGAAATTTGAAAAACCTGTCTCTGCTTTGTCATTATGGGGTATTGTGTGTAGATTGATGAGGGGGAAAAAACTATAATACATTTTAGAATAAGGCTGTAACATAACAAAATGTGGACAAAGTCAAGGGATCTGAACAGTTTCCGAATGTACTGTATATGATGAGTAGGATGAGGTGAGAGAGGATGGATGAGGGGATGCATGCGTTCCAAATGGTACCCTATTCCCTATATAGGTATTGTGCAATTTTTAACTCTCGCAGGCTTGGAACTTTTAGAAGTGCCGTCTTTATTGTATTACTTATCATCATGCCAACTACGGTGTGTTTTGGTGTGTACAAGCACCTTTCCCCCCCACTCCTAACAAATGCATTCTGTCATTACTAAATGTGTAATGTGATAGGTATTTTAACATTACTCTTTTTTTAGACAAACATTTGATTAATTACATATCGAATCAGTAATCTTCCTCAAATGAAGGGGATAACTCCTGAGTGGAGTTAGCCTGCCCTGGAGCAGGTTAGTTCTGAATGCAGGATAGTGGAGTTAGCCTGCCCTGGAGCAGGTTAGTTCTGAATGCAGGATAGTGGAGTTAGCCCTGAGTTAGCCTGCCCTGGAGCAGGTTAGTTCTGAATGCAGGATAGTGGCGTTAGCCTGCCCCGGAGCAGGTTAGTTCTGAATGCAGGATAGTGGCGTTAGCCTGCCCCGGAGCAGGTTAGTTCTGAATGCAGGATAGTGGCGTTAGCCTGCCCCGGAGCAGGTTAGTTCTGAATGCAGGATAGTGGCATTAGCCTGCCCCGGAGCAGGTTAGTTCTGAATGCAGGATAGTGGCGTTAGCCTGCCCCGGAGCAGGTTAGTTCTGAATGCAGGATAGTGGCGTTAGCCTGCCCCGGAGCAGGTTAGTTCTGAATGCAGGATAGTGGAGTTAGCCCTGAGTTAGCCTGCCCTGGAGCAGGTTAGTTCTGAATGCAGGATAGTGGAGTTAGCCCTGAGTTAGCCTGCCCTGGAGCAGGTTAGTTCTGAATGCATGATAGTAGAGTTAGCCTGCCCCGGAGCAGGTTAGTTCTGAATGCAGGATAGTGGAGTTCGCCTACCCGGAGCACGTTAGTTCTGAAGTATTGGTGAGCAACTTTTGTAGTACCGGTTATCCCGAGTTACCTTGGTAACTCCTCAAACCTGGTTCATAGTATAGGGCACAGGTCAAAAGTAGTGCATTAAAGGTAATAGGGGTAAATGTGGGACGCAGCCCTGATAGTAGAACCCTTTAATGTTTTATCACTGAGTGTTAGTCCACCATAAAAAGACAGGTGTAGCTAACTCTCTCTATCCTTATCAGACATGAGAATCCACAAACCCCACTCTTCATACAAACTTCAGTCTGTGTGTTCAACCCTGACAGAAATGACACCATACATTCCCTGTTCCTTCTCTTTCCCGCCCTTCCTCTGTCCCCCTCTCTTTTTCTCCTTTATTCTGCGGCTCCCGTCACCTCATACTGCATAGAGTCCCGAATGAATCTTCTCTGAGAGGAGCTACTTTAGCTGAAACCAGCGTCAGTGAGCAGGTTGACAAGCATATGAACTGAGTCCTGACAGGTAGAAGTGAGAGAATACCTGTGTCTTGTCTTCACACCTTAACAGAGAGACAGAGGATGCATTCCAAATGGCAACCTATTCCCCATGTGACAAACACAATTTGATTTGTAGTGTACTACTTTTGACCAAGGCCCATAGGGCTCAGGTCAAAAGTTGTGCACCATATAGCACCATATAGGGAATATGGTGCCATTTGGGATGTAGCCAACGAGACAGAGACTCAGAGACAGTACTGGAGTATGCATTCCTAGATGGTGGCTGCAGGGTTAGGGTATAGCATCTAGCTGATTCTTGTTATAGCAGGCGAGAGTGTTGGGGAGTTATTTTTCCAGCCAGAGCTCTCTCTATGTCTCCACTCCTCTCCATGTTGGGAAGGGGGAGGCTGGTTGAGGGAGGGGCAAAAATAAGAGCGAGGAGGGTGGTGTGCCTGTTGTCTCTGACAGCACCTCTGCTTGACTGCTTCTCCTCAGTCAGCCTCGTCCCTATAACCCTGCCCCCATCAGTGTTTTCCCTAGGTGCCTAAACAGCCGATAAGAGTCATTGTCGGCCGGCTACTTTCCCCACTTCAGGCTTTTTTCCCCCTCATTTAAAAGTTTCAGTTCGCTAGTCAGAAAAGTCTGTATAGCCTTCCACCGCTCAAATAAACTATTGCATCTTCTAGTGATCTATTGATAGGACAGGCGCCTGTCAGTCACAAAGCCAGCTATGACATGGAAACACTGCTGGTTTGTCAGTCTACAGTCTGTCCCGCCTCTCAGTACTGGTGTTATTTTTGTGCAATGTGGTTGGTTGCGGTCAAATTTATTTTCACGGAAGAGGGAGAGAGCATGATGCTTCGTCATCGTCTCCTGTGAGTGAATGTACACGTACCGACGAGACAGCCTATAGGGAGGAGGTTCATAGACCTGGCCATGTGGTGCCAGAAAAACAACCTATCCCTCAACGTAGCCAAGACTAAGGAGATGATTGTGGACTAAAGGAAAAGGAGCACCGAGCACACCCCCATTCTCATCGACGGGGCTGTAGTGGGGCAGGTTGAGAGCTTCAAGTTTCTTGGTGTCCACATCAACAACAAACTAGAATGGTCCAAACACACCAAGACAGTCGTGAAGAGGGCACGACAAAGCCTATTCCCCCTCAGGAAACGAAAAATATTTGGCATGGGTCCTCAGATCCTCAAAAGGTTGTACAGCTGCTGAGCATCCTGACGGGTTGCATCTCTGCATGGTACGGCAACTGCTCGGCCTCCGACCGCAAGGCACTACAGAGGGTACATCACTGGGGCCAAGCTTCCTGCCACCCAGGACCTCTACACCAGGCGGTGTCAGAGGAAGGCCCTAAAAATGGTCAAAGACCCCAGCCACCCCAGCCACCTCTACTACCGCATGGCAAGCGGTACCGGAGTGCCAAGTCTAGGACAAAAAGGCTTCTCAACAGTTTTTACCCCCAAGCCATAAGACTCCTGAACAGGTAATCAAATGGCTACCCGGACTATTTGCATTGTGTGCCACTCCATTTGCGTATAGGCACTTTAGTGTTGCCAGTGTAACAGTATAGCTTCCGTCCCTCTCCTCGCTCGTCTCTGGGATCGAACCAGCAACACAACGACAACAGCCACCATCGAAGCAGCGTTACCCATGCAGAGCAAGGGGAACAACTACTAGAAGGCTCAGAGCGAGTGATGTTTGAAATGCTATTAGCACACGCTAACTAGCTAGCCATGTCACTTCGGTTACACCAGCCTCATCTCGAGAGCTGATAGGCTTGAAGTCATAAACAGCGCAATGCTTGATGCACAACGAAGAGCTACTGGCAAAACGCACGAAAGTGCTGTTTGAATTAATGTTTACGTGCCTGCTTCTGCCTACCACCTTTCAGTCAGATACTTAGATACTTGTATACTCAGTCAGATTATATGCAATGCAGGACACACTAGATAATATCTAGTAATATCATCAACCATGTGTAGTTAACTAGTGATTATGATTGATTGTTTTTTATAAGATAAGTTTAATGCTAGCTAGCAACTTACCTTGGCTTACTGCATTTGCGTAACAGGTAGTCTCCTTGTGGAGTGCAACGAGAGAGAGGCAGGTCGTTATTGCGTTGGACTAGTTAACTGTAAGGTTGCAAGATTGGATCCCCCGAGCTGACAAGGTGAAAATCTGTCGTTCTGCCGCTGAAAGAGGCAGTTATCCCACAGTTATTGAAAATAAGAATGTGTTCTTAACGGACTTGCCTAGTTAAATAAAGGTATCAAAAAATAAATAAAAATCGGCGCCCAAAAATACAGATTTCCGATTGTTATGAAAACTTGAAATCAGCCCTAATTAATTGGCCATTCCGATTAATGGGTCAACCTCTAGTACATACTACCTCAATTGGTCCGACGAACCAGTGCTCCCGCACATTGGCTAACTGGGCTATCTGCATTGTGTCCCACCACCCACCCTTTCTTTTACTGTTCTTTTACTGTTACTCTCTGTTCATCATATATACATAGTCACTTCTTTACTTACCTATTGTTCACCTAACACCTTTTTTGCACTATTGGTTAGAGCTTGTAAGTAAGCATTTCACTGTATTTTACTACACCTGTTGTATTCGGCGTACATGACAAATCAACTTTGATTTGACCATGTAATGTAAGTGGTTACGATGAGTTTATTTGGCTTAATTGTTTTGTGGCACATTCATACATTTTATTTGGTGTGTTTCAACTTTCATATTGTCGGGGCGCTTAGGCTATTTACTGTGCCTTGACTGGACGACCGAACAGCAAGTCTTGACCAGTTTATAAAAGGTGTTGAACTGGCTGGATAAAGTCAATCTCATATATCCATTTGCCATTCAGAAATCATACAATGTAGTTATACAGTATGTCCATGGTTTCGCATGGGGACAAGTATACCAAGATCTTGTTTTAATTTTCTTTATGCCGGGACTTGCCAGTGACCGCTAAAGTGACTCATCAGTGATGAGTTGTTTGGGAACGAACGGCTCTTTTTGAACAGATCAGGAACCGAATCGCATTGGTGAAAGAGCTGTTCATTTGGCTACCTAATTTGCATACTGGTAGGCTACTACTACTTTTTGGTGATTATCTGCAGATAAATTATGAAAACATTTGAAGAAGATGTTGAATCCTCTCTGCAGGAACAATAGAGAGAGAGCCTAATTCTAGTCCAAAATGTGTGTGTGGGGGGGGGGCTCCCGATTAAGAAATCATGGGCCCCCGGGGCTTTGTTTTTTTCCCCATTCTGACTCACCTTTTGATGAAGATGTAAGCTACTCATGGTGATGGCAGATGTGCTACTTTGAAAAAACAGTGCTGCTGTTTGTTTCAATTGGTTTCCAAACTGTACGTTTTTCCCACAATTGTATTTTGAAACTTTCAAAAACGACAGCTGCAACCAACCATAGAAATATAATCTATAGACGGCAGTTCACATTCAAGACAAGACTGGCATCCATTGCAAGTGTACCCATGAGTTCAACAATCAAATTGACAGGGTAAGAGGTTCCAATACCCTTCTATGGACTATAATTTAATGGCCACAATGCAACAAGCTGTATATTTGATGCGCATGCTGCACAAACTGCAGCCTTCCCGGTAACTGCCAAAATGAAGGTAACACATACAGTGGCAAAAAAATGTATGTGAACCCTTTGGAATTACATGGATTTGTGCATAAATTGATCATCACATTTAATCTGATCTTCTGGCAGACATATCAGTGTGGATGACGGATCACCACCTCAAGCTGAACTTCGGCAAGACGGAGCTGCTCTTCCTCCCGGGGAAGGACTGCCCGTTCCATGATCTCGCCATCACGGTTGACAACTCCATTGTGTCCTCCTCCCAGAGCGCTAAGAACCTTGGCGTGATCCTGGACAACACCCTGTCGTTCTCAACTAACATCAAGGCGGTGGCCCGTTCCTGTAGGTTCATGCTCTACAACATCCGCAGAGTACGACCCTGCCTCACACAGGAGGCGGCGCAGGTCCTAATCCAGGCACTTGTCATCTCCCGTCTGGATTACCGCAACTCGCTGTTGGCTGGGCTCCCTGCCTGTGCCATTAAACCCCTACAACTCATCCAGAACGCCGCAGCTCGTCTAGTGTTCAACCTTCCCAAGTTCTCTCACGTCACCCCGCTCCTCCGCTCTCTCCACTGGCTTCCAGTTGAAGCTCGCATCCGCTACAAGACCATGGTGATTGCCTACGGAGCTGTGAGGGGAACGGCACCTTAGTACCTCCAGGCTCTGATCAGGCCCTACACCCAAATAAGGACACTGCGTTCATCCACCTCTGGCCTCCTCGCCTCCCTACCACTGAGGAAGTACAGTTCCCGCTCAGCCCAGTCAAAACTGTTCGCTGCTCTGGCTCCCCAATGGTGGAACAAACTCCCTCACGACGCCAGGACAGCGGAGTCAATCACCACCTTCCGGAGACACCTGAAACCCCACCTCTTTAAGGAATACCTAGGATAGGATAAAGTAATCCTTCTCACCCCCTCCCCCCTTAAAATATTTAGATGCACTATTGTAAAGTGGCTGTTCCACTGGATGTCATAAGGTGAATGCACCAATTTGTAAGTCGCTCTGGATAAGAGCGTCTGCTAAATGACTTAAATGTAAATGTAATCTAAGTCACAACAATAGACAAACACAGTGTGCTTAAACTAATAACACACACATTATTGTATTTTTCTTGTCTATATTGAATACACCATTTAAACATTGACGGTGTAGGTTGGGCTAATGGGCTAATGACTTCTCCAAAAGCTAACTGGAGTCCAATCAAATAATATTTTTGCAGGAATCTCCATGCGAATGATTTTGCAGAAGATTGTATCACCGCCGGGCTGGGTTAGGGCTGCCTCGCCCCCAAAAATGTATTATAATGAATTAATTTTTTTTACTCGCAAAATTTGAGTTTGCTATTCACAAGAAGCATTGACTGATGTGAACCATACATCGAACAAAAGAGATCTCAGAAGACCTAAGACAAATAATTGTTGACTTGCATAAAGCTGGAAAGGGTTACAGAGTATTTCTAAAAGCCTTGATGTTCATCAGTCCACAGAAAGACAAATTGTCTATAAATGGAGAAAGTTCAGCACTGTTCCTACTCTCCCTATGAGTGGCCGTCCTGCAAAAATGACTGCAAGAGGACAACGCAGAATGCTCAATGAGGTTAAGAAGAATCCTAGTGTCAGCTAAAGACTTACAGAAATCTCTGGAACATGCTAACATCTCTTGACGAGTCTACGATACGTAAAACACGAAACAAGAATAGTGTTCATGGGAAGACACCACAGAAGAAGCCACTGCTGTCCCAAAAAACCTCATCCCAACTGTAAAGTATGGTGGAGGGAGCATCATGTTTTGGGGCTCCTTTGCTGCCTCAGGGCCTGGACAGCTTGCTATCTTCAACGGAAAAATGAATTCCCAAGTTTATCAAGATATTTTGCAGGAGATTATAGGCTATCTGTTCGCCAATTGAAACGCAATATAAGTTTGGAGATGCAACAGGACAACGACCCAAAACACAGAAGTAAATCAACAACAGAATGGCTTCAACAGAAGAAAGTATGCCTCCTGGAGTGGCCCAGTCAGAGTCCTGACCTCAACCCGATTGAGATGCTGTAGCATGACCTCAAGAGAGTGGTTCACACCAGACATTATTACAAATAAATAAATAAAATTGTCAGATTAATCGGTATCGGCTTCTTTTGGTCCTCCAATAATCGGTATCGGCGTTGAAAAATCATAAAATCATCAGTCTACCTCTAATATATATATATTTGTAATAATGACAATTACAACAACACTGAATGAACAATGAACCCTTTTACTCTAACTTAATATAATACATAAAGAAAAAATACATTTAGTCTCAAATCATTATTAAACATGTTCAATTTGGTTTAAATAATGCAAAAAAAAAGTGTTGGAGAAGAAAGTAAAAGTGCAATATGTAAAAAAGCTAAACGTGTAAGTTCCTTGCTCAGAACATGAGAACATATGAAAGCTGGTGGTTCCTTTTAACATGAGTCTTCAATATTCCCAGTTAAGAAGTTTTAGGTTGTAGTTATTATAGGAATTATAGGACTATTTCTCTCTATACCATTTGTATTTCATTAACCTTTGACTGTTGGATGTTCTTATAGGCACTTTAGTATTGCCAGCCTAATCTCGTGAGTTGATAGGCTTGAAGTCATAAACAGCTCTGTGCTTCAAGCATTGCTAAGAGCTGCTGGCAAACGCAGGAAAGTGCTGTTTGAATGAATGCTTACGAGCCTGCTGCTGCCTACCACCGCTCAGTCAGACTGCTTTATCAAATCATAGACTTAATTATAATAAACACACAGAAATACGAGCCTTTGGTCATTAATATGGTCGAATCCGTAAACTATCATTTCGAAAACAAACGGTTTATTCTTTCAGTGAAACACGGATCCATTCTGTATTTCGTCGAACGGGTGGCAACCCTAAGTCTAAATATTGCACAACCTTCAATGTTATGTCATAATTATGTAAAATTCTGGCAAATTAATTACGGTCTTTGTTAGGAAGAAATACAGTTCTCAACGAGCCAGGCGGTTTCAACTGCCGCGCAGTTCAACTGCCACGCAGTTTCCTCATGGAATGCAATGCAATGGCCATAATCGGCATCCAAAAAGGTTGATTACCGTTTGTTATGAAAACTTGAAATTGGTCCCATAGCCGATTAATTGGTCGACCTCTAGTTTAGACATGTTTTTTTTTCTATAATTTTTACTATTTTCCACATTGTAGAATAATAGTTAAGACATCAAAAAACTATAAATAACACATATGGAATCATGTAGTAACCGAAAAAAAGTGTTAAACAAATCTAAATATATTTTATATTTGAGATTCTTCAAAGTAGCCACCCTTTGCCTTGATGACAGCATTGCACACTATTGGTAAAGCTTTCCCCAGTCTAACACGGACCCAAACCGGCTGCGCGCGTGCGCCATCGTGCATAAATTTATTTTGTCCCCCTAGACCAAATGCAATCACGACACGCCGGGTTAAAATATCAAAACAAACTCTGAACCAATGGCATTAATTTGGGGACAGGTCGAAAAGCATTAAACATGCATGGCAATTTATCTAGTTAGCTTTCACTTGCTAGCTAATTTGTACTATTTAGCTGGCTTGCTGTTGCTAGCTAATTTGCCCTGGGATATAAACATTGAGTTGTTAATTTACCTGAAATTCCCAAGGTCCTCTACTCCGACAATTAATCCACACATAAAACGGCCAACCGAATCGTTTCTAGTCATCTCTCCTCCTTCCAGGCTTTTTCTTCTTTGTACTTATATGGTGATTGGCATCTAAACTTGCATAGTATTACCACAATGACCGGCAAAACAGGTCGTCTTTCAATCACCCACGTGGTTATAACCAAAGAGGAGATGGCAAGTGGGTACCTGCTTCTATAAACCAATGAGGAGATGGGAGCGGCAGGACTTTCAGCGCGATCTGCATTAGAAATAGAAAGGAGCTCTAGAAATAGAAAGGAGCAGTGCGAAGAGGGCTATAGGCGAATGGAGTTGAAAAGAAAGACATGGCGGCGCAGAGCGAAACCCGAAAGTCACCCCCAAATATTTATTGGGGGAGGGCTCAGAGGGAGAGTGGCTGAGTCAGGAGTCAGACCTGAGCCAACTCTCCCTTTTAATCGTGAAGAGCAGTTGCAGTGGGAGAGGCTGCACCACTTGGAGAATTGGACATGGGAGGAGGAACTGGACGGAAAAGGACCCTGGGCTCAGCCTGGTGAATATGGAAGCCCGAAAAGCAGCCCAATTTTTTTGGGGGGGGGGGGGGCGGGGCTTAATGGGAGTATGGCTATGCCAGGTAGGAGACCTGCGCAAACTCCCTGTGCTTACCGGTGGGCTAGAGAGACCGGGCAGATACCGTGTTATGCTATGTAGCGCACAGTGTTTCCAGTGCGGGTGCATAGCCCGGTGCGGTTCATACCAGTCCTTCGTATTGGCCGGGCTAGAGTGGGCATCGAGCCAGGTAAGCTTGGGCAGGCTCGGTGCTCAAGAGCTCCAGTGCGCCTGCACAGTCCGGTCTATCCAGAGCCACCTCCACACACCAGTCCTCCGGTAGCAGCTCCCCGCACCAGACTTCCTGTGCGTGTCCTCGCTCCAGTATCACCAGTGCCAGCACCACGCATCAGGCCTACAGTGCGCCTCGCCTCTCCAGAGCTGTCGGAGCCTCCCGCCTCTCCAGCGCTGTCGGAGCCTCCCGCCTCTCCAGCGCTGTCGGAGCCTTTCTCCTCTCCTGCGCTACCGGAGTCTCCTGTCTGTTCAGCGCTATCAGAGCCTTCCTCCTCTACAGCGCTGCCGGAGCCTCCTGCCTGTTCGGAGCAGCCCGAGCTGCCAGTCTGCAGGGTGCTGTCAGCCTGCATGGAGCAGCCAGAGCTGTCAGTCTGCATGAAGCAGCCAGAGCCGCCAGTCTGCATGAAGCAGCCAGAGCTGCCAGTCTGCATGAAGCAGCCAGAGCTGCCAGTCTGCAAGGAGCTGTCAGTCTGCAAGGAGCTGCCAGTCTGCAGGGTGCTGTCAGCCTGCATGGAGCAGTCAGAGCTGTCAGTCTGCATGAAGCAGCCAGAGCTGCCAGTCTGCAAAGAGCTGTCAGTCTGCAAGGAGCTGTCAGTCTGCAAGGAGCTGTCAGTCTGCAAGGAGCTGCCAGTCTGCAGGGTGCTGTCAGCCTGCATTGAGCAGTCAGAGCTATCAGTCTGCAAGGAGCTGTCAGTCTGCATAGAGCAGCTAGATCTGCCAGTCAGCCATGATCTTCCAGATCTGCCAGTCAGCCATGATCTTCCAGATCTGCCAGTCAGCCATGATCTTCCAGATCTGCCAGTCAGCCATGATCTTCCAGATCTGCCAGTCAGCCATGATCTTCCAGATCTGCCAGTCAGCCATGATCTTCCAGATCTGCCAGTCAGCCATGATCTTCCAGATCTGCTAGTCAACCAGAATCTTCCAGATCTGCTAGTCAACCAGAATCTTCCAGATCTGCTAGTCAACCTGAATCTTCCAGATCCGCCAGCCAGCCAGGATCTACCGGAGCCTACTACCTGCCTGAGCTTCATCTCAGTACTAGGCTTCCTCTCAGTACTGGGCTTCCCCTCAGTTCCGAGCTGCCCCTCAGTTCCGAGCTGCCCCTCAGTCCCGAGCTGCCCCTCAGTCCCGAGCTGCCCCTCAGTCCCGAGCTGCTCCTCAGTTCAGTGGGGTTCTGGGTGAGGACTATTAGGCCATGGTTGGCGGCGAGGGTGGATTATCCCAGGACGCGAAGGGGAGGAACTAGGACATTAATGGAGTGGGGTCCACGTCCCGAGCCGGAACCGCCACCATGGACAGACGCCCACCCGGACCCTCCCTATGGTTTTGAGGTGCGTCCGGGAGTCCGCACCTTAGGGGGGGGGGGGTTCTGTCATGCCTTGGTCATTGTATTTTGTGTTTTCGTTATATGTTTGGTCAGGCCATGGTGTGACATGGGTTTATATGTTGTGGTTCGTATTGGGGTTTTTGTATTATTGGGATTACGGCTGAGTAGGGGTGTTGCATAGGCTTGGCTGCCTGAGGCGGTTCTCAATCAGAGTCAGGTGATTCTCGTTGTCTCTGATTGGGAACCGTATTTAGGTAGCCTGGGTTTCGCTTTGGATTTCGTGGGTGATTGTTCCTGTCTCTGTGTAGTTTCACCAGATAGGCTGAAATTAGGTTTCACGTTCCGTTTGTTGTTTTTGTATCTTTCAGTTATTTCATGTATCGCTTTTTTCCATTAAAGTCATGAGTAACCACCACGCTGCATTTCGGTCCGACTCTCTTTTGACAAACGAAGAACGCCGTTACAATTTTGCGACGCTCGCGCACACGACTTGTCCGGTCTGGTCAGCATGTAAGACGTTGGGGTGAGGGATGGGTGCTAAGCTGATATACCACATAGAATTGTTCCGAGAGCCAATCCGTAACCCATCATATAAAAATAAATAATAATTATAACTTTATTAGCATTATTATTCGTCTATTATTACTATTCCCTGCGTTAATTCATTTGTTTGTATGTCTATTCGATATTTGGATAAAAGGAAACTATGCTATGAATTGAGAAAAATATTTGTATTTTCACAATGCGTTGAGTCACTCAAATTGCTTTGAGAAAAAGAGCCTTCTAATTAGCCTTCTTACCTAATAAAAGCCTATAGCCAAAATAACAAAACAATACATATACATTCAATATTGTTAAAATAATAAAATAGTTTAGGCTTAAATAAAACTTGAATAAACCATTCCCAAAGTCAAATATACCGCGCAGTCGGAAGTATTCAGACTCCTCGACTTTTTCCACATTTTGTTACGTTACAGCTAGGGATGCACAATATATCGGTGAACATATCGGAATCGGACGATATTAGCTAAAAATGCCAACATAGACCCAAAGTCTAGTATAACGGCGATGTGCAAAACCGATGTCAAAGCTGACGTGCATACCTATACAATGTAGGTACATGACGTAATGACGCCACATAAAATGTTGCGCTACACGTGCAACACAGCATTCCTAACCTAGCCCACAATGTCTGCAGTCAACAAGTCGAGCAGTAATTTGAAAAGAGTAAGAACATTTTAGCGAGACAACTCAAAGGTGAAATACATTAACGCCAAGATAATGGAATTCATTGCCCTTGACAATCAACCGTTCTCTGTCATGGGAGACGTTGGCTTTCGGCAACTGGTCGAGCACCGGTATAACGCTACCGGAGTTACACAGTAATAGCGGCACTGCTATTAGCTTCACGACTGACATTTGGACCAGCAATATTAGCCCCATGAGCATGCAGTCTGACAGCACAGTGGGTTGTCGAGGATTTCGTACTGAGGAAAGTCGTATTGCGTTGCTCAAGAATGTGCTGGTTGTCATACCACTGCTGCCATTTCAATGGCATTTGAGAACATGTTTGAAACATGAACACACTAGCTAGCTCCGTTCAATCAACTGACTCGAGAAATAAGCTCATCAACTGCGCCTGCAGCAGACGTGATACCCTCTGACATGGCATTGAAATGCCTGCTCAACAAAACTACCGGCACAGGCTGTGAACAAGCGATTCGGTGGCATTCGCTCTTTACTGTGTTGCCACCATGCTCGATGCTATGTACAAGGACCGCTACATCGATGCAGACAAGAAACCGAATTTACGTGAAATGTTATAGACACAGCTGGACAAGATGGAAATGGACACAGTGACAGTGCCCACCGAAGAAGAGTACCCACGACAGAAGAGGCCACCGGACAGACAGAGCTGAAACTTCACAGCTTGACATGTATGATGAAATCCTGGTTGAGAATGAAACGATTGAACAAATGACCATGAAACAGCACAGAAAGTAAGTGAAAGATATACGTTTTGATTGTTTTACTGGTAATGGGGACATACGTAAATGCCAACAAAATAACTTTTTGGTCAGTGTGGTGTGTAACCTTTATTTATCTAGGCAAGTCAGTTAAGAACAAATTCTTATTTACAATGATGGCCTACCCCGGCCAAACCCAGACGATGCTGGGCCAATTGTGCGCTGCCCTATGGGACTCCCATCACGGCCAGATGTAATACAGCCTAGATTTGAACCAGGGACTGCAGTGACATCTCTTGCACTGAGATGCAGTGTCTTAGACCGCTGCGTGCATGTGTGTGTGTTTGAACTAGTTAACTGTACTAGAATGGTTAAAAGGCCGCTAAAACTTTAAATATCGTTTTTTTGGCCATGAAAATATCGGATATCAGTATCGGACAAAAATGTTATATTGGTGCATCCCTAGTTACAGCCTTGTTCAAAATGTATTAAATAGATGTTTTCCTCATCAATCAACACACAATACCCGATAATGACAAAGTCTAAATTTAATCAATTTCAGATTAAGGCTGTAACGAAACAAAATGTGGAAAAAGTAAAGCAGTCTGAATACTTTCAGATTTTAATAGATTTTTTTAACGGTTATGCCGATTATTTTATGTTCATAAAGGTCTTCATCCATAACTGTCCATTACACAGTTAGGTCTATACTGTAATTGTGCCAGCCCTAGTGACACGCTTGACACCCCCCTTACCATCGCCCCACCTCTCCTGTCCTCCAAAACTAATACCCTTATGACACCACCCCAACCACTCCTTCCTTCCCTTCCTTCCAAACTAATAACCCTGGTAACCTATCCACCCCAACCCCACTCAACTGTCCTTCCCTTCCTTCTAAACTAATACCCCTGTTAACCCTATCCACCCCAACCCCACTCAACTGTCCTTCCCTTCCTTCTAAACTAATACCCCTGTTAACCCTATCCACCCCAACCCTACCACTCCTGTCCTTCCTTCTAAACTAATACCCCTGTTAACCCTATCCACCCCAACCCCACTCAACTGTCCTTCCCTTCCTTCTAAACTATTACCCCTGTTAAACCTATCCACCCCACCCCAACTCAACTGTCCTTCCCTTCCTTCCAAACTAATACCCCTGTGACTGTGACACCATCCACCCTGTCTCCCCACCCAGCTCATACCCCCGTGACTGGCTGCTCCACAAAGTCAGCTAATGCCCCCAGTCTGCCAAATCAGGGTCACCTCACCTCTCTTTACCCCCTGTTGTGACACTCTCACCAATGAATCCCCTCTCCCTCAAATATCATGCACCACATGCTACAACCCTGTAATAGTACAGGGCCACTCCTGTCTCAAACAAGCTGAAGCCCGAAAGGGGCTAATGCTCCTAGCCTGGGTGCCAGTCTGTTTCTGCCTTTGTCAACAATTTATTTAGTAATGTGACAATTTGGCATGGTTGAATGCAAAACGGTCAGGTTCGGGCCTAGGTTTGTATTTATTATGGATCCCCAATAGCTGCTTCCAAAACAGCAGTTACTCTTCCTGGGGTCCAGCAAAATTAAGGCAGTTTATACAATTTTAAAAACATTACAATACATTCACAGATTTCACAACAAATTGTGTGCCCTCAGGTCCCTCAGGCCCCTACTCCACCACTACCGCATATCTACAGTACTAAACCATGTGTATGTATAGTGCGTTTGTTATTGTGTGTGTATGTTATCGTGTGTGTGTGTATGCATGCATGTGTCCGTGCCAATGTTTATGTTGCATCACAGTCCCCACTGTTCCATAAGGTTTTTTTTAAATCAAATTTGACTGCTTGCTTCAGTTACTTGATGTGGAATAGCGTTCCGTGTGGTCATGGCTCTATGTAGTACTGTGCACTTCCCATAGTCTGTTCAGGACTTGGGGACTGTGAAGAGAACTCGAGGCATGTCTTGTGGGGTATGCATGGGTGTCCGAGCTGTGTGCCAGTAGTTTAGACAGACCGCTCGGTGCATTCAACATGTCAACCTCTCATAAATAAAAGTAGTGATGAAGCCGTGCTGCCCTGTTGAGACTATTTTTTGTGGCACCTGACCACATGACTAAGGGTCTGTCGGACCTGCCTTGTTGATAGTGTTGTTAAGAAGGTAGAGCATATCTTTATTATGGACAGACTTCTCCCCACCTTAGCTACTGTTGTATCAATATGTTTAACTTATTCCTTGAAACCCACTCTGAAACTAACTGCAGCTCATTGAGTGTTGCAGTCATTTCAGTCGCTGTAGTAGCTAACATGTATAGTGTTGAGTCATCCGCATACATAGCATGTCGTTAGTAAAAATTGAAAAAGCAAGGGGCCAAAACAGCTACCCTGGGGAATTCCTGATTCTAACTGGATTATATTTTAGAGGCTTCCATTAAAGAACACCCTCTGTGTTCTGTTAGACAAGTAACTCTTTATCCACATTATTGCAGGGGGTGTAAAACCATAACACATACAGTTGAAGTCAGAAGTTTACATACACCTGAGCCAAATATATTAAACTTCGTTTTCACAATTCCCGACATTTAATCCTAGTAAAAATTCCCTGTCTTAGGTCAATTAGGATCAACATTTTAATTTAAGAATGTGAAATGTCAGAATAACAGTAGAGAGAATTATTCATTTTAGCTTTTATTTCTTTCATCACATTCCCAGTGGGTCAGAAGTTTACATACACTCAATTAGTATTTGGTAGCATTGCCTTTAAATTGTTTAACTTGGTTTAACAAATGTTTCAGGGAGCTTTCCACAAGCTTCCCACAATAAGTTGGGTGAATTTTGGCCCATTCCTCCTGACAGAGCTGGAGTAACTGAATCAGGTTTTAGGCCTCCTTGCTCGCACATGCTTTTTCAGTTCTGCCCACACATTTTCTATGGGATTGAGGTCAGGGCTTTTGGCCACTCCAAGACCTTGACTTTGTTGTCCTTAAGACATTTTGCCACAACTTTGGAAGTATGCTTGGGGTCATTGTCCATTTGGAAGGCTTTAACTTCCTGACTCATGTCTTGAGATGTTGCTTCAATATATCCACATCATTTTCCTACCTCATGATGCCATCTATTTTGTGAAGTGCACCCTCCTGCAGCAAAGCACCCCCACAACATGATGCTGCCACCCCCGTGCTTCATGGTTGGGATGGTGTTCTTTGGCTTGCAAGCCTCCCCCTTTTTCCTCCAAACATAACAATGGCCAAACAGTTCTATTTTTGTTTCATCAGACCAGAGGACATTTCTCCAAAAAGTACGATCTTTGTCCCCATGTGCAGTTGCAAACTGTAGTCTGGCTTTTTATGGCGATTTTGGAGCAGTGGCTTCTTCCTTGCTGAGTGGCATGTCAGGTTATGTCAATTAGAGTTCGACCGATTATGATTTTTCACCGCCGATACAGATTATTGGAGGACCAAAAAAAGCCGATACCGATTAATCAGACGATTTTTACAGTTTAAAAAAAAGTGTAATAATGACAATTACAACAATACTGAATGAACACTTATTTTAACTTAATATAATACATCAATAAAAATCAATTTAGCCTCAAATAAATAATGAAACATGTTCAATTTGGTTTAAATAACACAAAAACAAAGTGTTGGAGAAGAAAGTAAAAGTGCAATATGCAAGAAAGCTAACGTTTAAGTTCCTTACTCAGAACATGAGAACATATGAAAGCTGGTGGTTCCTTTTAACATGATTCTTCAATATTCCCAGGTAAGAAGTTTTAGGATGTAGTTATTATGGGAACTATAGGACTATTTCTCTCTATACAATTTGTATTTCATTAACATTTGACTATTGGATGTTCTTATAGGCACTTTAGGATTGCCAGTGTAACAATATAGCTTCCACCCATCTCCTCGCTCCTCCCTGATCTCGAACCAGGAACACAACGACAACAGTCACCCTCGAAGCAGCGTTACCCATCGCTCCACAAAAGCTGCGGCCCTTGCAGAGCGAGGGGAACAACCACTCCAAGTATCAGAGCGAGTGACATTTGAAACGCTATTAGCGTGCAACCCGCTAACTAGCTAGCCATTTCACATCGGTTACACGAGCCTAATCTCTGGAGTTGATAGGCTTGAAGTCATAAACAGCTGCTGGCAAATGCACAAAAGTGCTGTTTAAATGAATGCTTACGAGCCTTCTGCTGCCTACCATCGCTCAGTCAGACTGCTCTATCAAATCATAGACTTAGTTATAAGATAATAACGCACAGAAATACGAGCCATAGGTCGTTAATATAATTACGTAAAATTCTGGCAAATTAGGCGGCCCAAACTGTTGCATATACACCGACTCTGCGTGCAATGAATGCAAGAGAAGTGACAATTTCACCTGGTTAATATTGCCTGCTAACCTGGATTTCTTTAGCTAAATATGCAGGTTTAAAAATATATACTTCTGTGTATAGATTTTAAGAAAGGCATTGATGTTTATGGTTAGGAACACATTGGAGCAACGATATGCACCTTATTGATTATATGCAACGCAGGACACGCTAGATAAACTAGTAATATCATCAACCATGTGTAGTTAACTAGTGATTATGATTGATTGATTGTTTTTTATAAGATAAGTTTAATGCTAGCTAGCAACTTAACTTGGCTTCTGCATTCGCGTAACAGGCAGTCTCCTCGTGGAGTGAAATGAGAGGCAGGTGGTTAGTGTGTTGGACTAGTTAACTGTAAGGTTGCAAGATTGAATGCCCCGAGCTGACAAGGTAAAAATCTGCCGTTCTGCCCCTGAACGAGGCAGTTAACCCACCGTTCCTAGGACGTCATTGAAAATAAGAATGTGTTCTTAACTGGCTTGCTTAGTTAAATAAAGATTAAATAAAGGTGTCAACAAAAAAAATGTTTAAAAAATAAATAAATCGGGTGTCCAAAAATACCGATTTCCGATTGTTATGAAAACTTGAACTCGGCCCTAATTAATCGTCCATTCAGATTAATTGGTCGACCTCTAATGTCAATATAGGACTTGTTTAACTGTGGATATAGATACTTTTGTACCTGTTTCCTCCTTCATCTTCACAAGATCCTTTGCTGTTGTTCTGGAATTGATTTGCACTTTTTGCACGAAAGTGCGTTCAACTCTAGGAGACAGAAACGCGCCTCCTTCCTGAGCGGTATGACGGATGCGTGGTCTGTGGTGTTTGTACCTGCGTACTATTGTTTGTACAGATGAACGTGGCATTTGGAAATTGCTCCCAAGGATGAATCAGACTTGTAGAGGTCTTGGCTGATTTCTTTTGATTTTCCCATGATGTCAAGCAAAGAGGCACTGAGTTTGAAGGTAGGCCTTGAAATACATCCACAAGTATACCTCCAATTCACTCAAATTATATCAATTAGCCTATCAGAAGCTTCTAAAGCCATTACACCATTTACTGGAATTTTCCAAGCTGTTTAAAGGCACAGTCAACTTAGTGTATATAAAACTTTTGACTCACTGCTATTGTGATACAGTGAATTATAAGTGAAATAATCTGTCTGTAAACAATTGCTGGAAAAATTATGCACAAAGTAGATGTCCTAACCGACTTGCCAAAACTATAGTTTGTTAACAAGAAATGTTTAGAGTGGTTGAAAAACGAGTTAATGACTCCAACTAAGTGTATGTAAACTTCTGACTTCAACTGTACGTTTTTCCAGCAGCAGACTATGATCGATAATGTCAAAAGCCTCACTGAAGTCTAACAAAACAGCCCCAAAATTATTTTATCATCAATTTCTCTCAGCCAGTCATCAGTAATTTGTATATGTGCTGTGCTTGTTGAGTGTTCTTCCCTATAAGCATGCTGAAATGCTGTTGTCAATTTGTTTACTGTGAAATAACATTGTATCTGTTCAAACACAATTTTTTCCAGAAGTTTACTAAGTGTTGGTAACAGGCTGATTGGTCGGCTAAAGACACTACTGGCCTCCAAATGACTGGGCCTCTCCCTCCACAAAACTCAGTGGTCACCACCATTAGGCCTGCTGAGGCTGCTGCTGTCTTGCATAGGAATGTGTTATAGGCCCTGCGTATAGATTACACCTTCAGAGCTGGCCTAATCCATGCCATGCACACAGATACAGAGGCGTATACAAGCCAAACTCGCACACAGACACAGAGAGAATACCCGTGGATGAGCACACACACACACACACACAAAGAAGCACGCTTGCACACACATATACAGGAAAAGGAGTGTGCTCTGTGTCTCTTGTGTAGCAGTGACGAGTGACGACATCCGATTCATGTTTCATTACAGCATGAAACTGTCAATCATCATAATAAGGCAACTACACAGACTACAGACATGATAAGAAATGGATTTGTGTCATGCTTAGAGAAAAACAATAACTGAGGCCAAAAGTAATGTGGAGGTATCTCAGACATCATGCATAATTTGTGTCAACATGATGATAGATCAGTAGGCTACCGGTTTAATGTATGATGCATAATGAAACCTTTATTCATATTGCATATTGTTGAAGGATAACGATAACGATCTTGTGAATGATGAAAAGTCTTGACACCCCAGACAAGCTTGAAGGATGGGTTCTTTCCTGTCCTTGGTTGAGCCTGAATACTTGTCTTGCACTCTGACCTTTTGCTACTGTACCTGACGGCTGTACCAAAATATTTACAGCAGGCTTCCTAATTATGTAAAGTTCTGTGCACGAGATACGGCAGGCCGGATGCGTGTACAGTGTCGCTCGAGGCAGTAGGCCTACACCTGGCTCGTTCCCAGGGTTGGGATGTGAGCGAGTGCTACTGTCCCTTTAAGGAACTAAGACTGTGTCCTACCGGCTCATAGAGATAGATAGAGATCTAATCTTTGTATCTGTACCATTATGGCGGCATGGGCAGCACCATTGAGGCCATCTCCATTTTAAAAGATGTAAATGTTCTTATTTTGGGTTTGAAAAAAGCATAAAGCTAATATTGGTGATTTACCACCACCTGCAGTGCTGGAGTCCTCAACCAAATCGTGTCATTCATCTATTGTGGCCACTAGATGGCAGTGATATAGCTTAAAGCCATAGTCAACCCAATTTGAAGAAGACAATACTCTGATCATTAGCTGATCTCTCTCCCAACCCATAGGAATAAACCACCCAGTTCATGGTGGAAACCCTCAATGGCAATGCCCATACTAAAAGGGGTTATATCCATCTAGAGATCTCTATCCATCTCTATGTACTAGCTGCAGTTCCTGTGTTTCCTTCCTGCCTCACATAGATCACAGCGCACTTTAAAAAAACCTGTACCCCAAAGCTCGCACAGAGAGAGGGGGTGAGAGAGACAGTTACCCGAGAAGGGGTATATAGTTAACGCGTTTCAATCCCTTCCATTTGCATGCACGTTAAATCGTTAACGTTTACAGAGGAGAGAACATTGTTTATTAAGAGACAGGGTGAGAGGCAACAGCAGTCTGCGGTCGATTTGTCGGGGGGCTATCGAACCTCTTTCTTTGCTGTGGAAGATACGAGAGTTTGTGTTCTCGGAAGTAGCCTACGGCAACAGTCTCCTCCGTTGCAAAAATACTGAATCCTATGAGTCGATTCCTAGCAAAATCGAAGCTTGACACACACAACTGGGAGTCGAGGAATCGATTCGACTCACCACCTCTAGCTCTCAGTAGCCTGCGTCAGTCACCTAGCTAGCTAACATGCTATTATTATCAGTGCCGTTGCCTAGTAGTTGGTCAACTAGCTAGCTAACTGAATGTAAGAGTCAAGCTTCTTACATATGCCTTTCCCTTTGTCAGACACTCTCCAATTGTCTTTAAATTGGCACATGTTAAACTGACAATGTGAACTCATTTAAATATCGGCCGATAGCAGTTTGCTGGACAGGGCAAAGTCAATAATGGTCAAGACAGACTTACTTTCTTGCTTCGAGTCTCCGTGTGCATCTCGGTAGCTAGGGTGCAGAGGGGGGGGGGTTGATCGGGTGGGGTGAATTTGAATAATAGTAATCTTTTTGGCAGTTTTCCACCTTTTTGAATCTATTTGCTATTTGGGAGAAAGTTGTATTGTTTGCCTCTTCGGGTATTCTTTTAGATCATATCCACGGCGTCGGCTATTCCTCTTTCTTCACCAGTAAAGTCTCTCTCTCGGTGTGTTGTTGCCGTGTACAGGGTTGGGCGCTCTCTCTCTTCGTTTCTCCTCCGCCTCTCCCTGCTTGTGACCCCACCCTGCGTCTCCACCCCTCAACCCTGTCAATCAGAAGCTGAGCAGCCAGCCACAGGCCAGACCTACCCGAGCTTGCAGCAACGCCAAACTATCCCCCAAAAACCACACACTGAATGTGCATGGCATTTCGCCGTCATAGCTTCTGTAAAGGCACACACACATCCATGTCAACCTAATGATGTAAAGTAAGTTGTAGTGGATGTCTATGAGGCACATTGATATGTCACAGCTGAATATTGCAATGTCTCCTATTAACTAACTTGGAACATGTATTCAATGCAATTCAAGAAAGCCCGGTCCAAAAAGACATGAACTAATGTGTTATTACATTCTGAATATTCTGTTTATGCTGGTGTAAAGGGAGGGGAGGATGGCTTTCAACCACACCCTCTGTTATGACGTAGAAAGGGTGTGGTCTCTGTCCTGACATCGGAAGGGTGTGGTTCCTAAAAAAAAAAATTTTTGGAAGGGATAGCTTAGGTGCCCAAATGACTACTGTACATTTATGATCAGTACAGTGCCAATATTATCTACAGCAGAAGATATTGATGAGTACGAAAACAAATGTAAAAAAATTGACATCTTTTCCTAAAAAAGATATACACTCCGGGAGCTCTTTCACAACTCTAGAAAATGTATTAAATAGGTGTCCTCCAATATTGTATAGCCTATTCATAAGATGACTATAAGGAACATTTGACATTAAGGTGAATTATCACTTCACAACTATCAACGAGCATTTCACTACATCCCCAATAAATCTGTTAAACGTGCTTATGTGACCAGTACAATTTGATTTGATCTGAGTGTTGATCCAACAGAGATGTTTCAACCACATAGTCTATGGTTTCAGCTAAACAGCTAAATGCTATTACAATTATATTATTGTCAATGCTGACAGGTTTTCCTTTTAGTGCAACAAATTGAAACATTTCAGGATCTGGCTTAACCTACCTTTGTAGACTTTCTACACTAAGCCTAAGGCACAGCTATGTGGGAATGGCTTCTGTCCTCAAATGCTCTTCCATTAACTCCCTTTAAATGCTATTATTATAGATTACACAATCGTTCCCTCTGGAGTCTGTGAAATTGAGCTAGCACAATTTCACTCCATTTCCCAAAATTCCGCGCTGCGTCCCAAACTCCTCCTACAGGAGAACAAAACGGAAATATGCGACGGTAAACAACGTTCTCCGCTAACAAGCTCACATTACATTGATTTACTACGGTTTTATTGGCCTCATTTTGCTGTATAATATGCACGCATATATGAGGTGTTTATATAATCGTGTTGCCAAAAGCTGTCTGTCACTTGCATTACTAACATTGTGTAGCTGGAATGCGATGCACTAACGTTAGCTAGCTAACGTCAGCTACTCCCGTGATAGCTGCACCGTTAAAATTGGTTCCTAAAAAGAGTTGTATATTTAATGAAAATATATAGAGTAATGTGTATGATACTGTGTGTGTGTGTTACAGTAAGACCTGTCATTTGTGTGAGGAACGGGACAGAGACCGCTCTACAGTCTCGTCCTACATCAGCTAGACACGGACTTCAACATAGACAGGTGAGCCTCCACACACACACAATTACAATAGCACCACCCACACAGTTTACATACAACAGCCTACACTCCTACTGAATAATAATAATTTGATTTTTTACCAACACAAGCTCAAAGTGCTTTACATGTAAGGAAGAAACTCACCTCATCCAACTGTTTATTTTCTTCTGCAGCATGACAATAGCAAGTTGCAACAGCCACACTATTTACATATTCTTATATGTCTGAACTGACATATAAGGGGAGGGTCTACAGGGGAGGGTCTACATTCCCCTGTGCATTCCAGTACAGGTTCACCTAAGGACAGCCAGCCAGCCAATGATTTGTCAACGTCTAAACACATGAACTCGTCAATTTAGCTTAAACCCAAGCCGTTAATTAAACAGTGTCTGAAAGTCAGAGAATAAGATAAGAATTCCTCAACTCTCGTGTTATACCTGATTGAGTCTTGAGTTTTACCTTTAAACGATCGAGGCATAATAACTAAATGATTAAGTATTACTGCTAAATGGCATTATGTACTTTCAGACCACATTCAGAGAGACTTTTTGACCTCTCATGTGTTGTCCCAGATGTGTTGCCAAGAGGAAGTGTTTTGCCCCTGTGGTGCTGTACAAGCCTTTGGGGAGCAGGATGCCTGGGTGAGGAGTATATCCCAGTTCCAGGCTCACCAGAACGGGGGGAGGGAGCTGGCCAGTCTTAGGGAGTTGGGGCTCTCAGACCTGGAGATAGAACTGTGGTTCCCCAGAGACCAGCCTTAAAACACTGAGATGGTGAAAGTTATTTACTTATATAATTTATGCCATTTACTACCAGGGACAGTACATTTGGACAGCCACATAGAAGGAAGAATAGGTCAAAATAGTGAAGAGAAGGTGATTGTTGCTCCCCAGACAGTGGGCAAACTGGTTGAAATGTCTCTACAACCAGATTGTAATAATGTAATTTTAACTAGTTTTGCCCACTGTTTTTGCCAGCTGCTGGATATACTGCTGGATGTAACGACGAGATGTTTTATGAATAGAGACAATGTGTGTGGTTGTGGTTATCAATTACACCTCCTGAGAAGGAATAAATATTAGTGATATTGACTGATCAACTATGAGTGTGTTGTCAGACATGAAAAACATCCTGGTGGTGTAGCCTGTTATTGATTCTTTGACTCAGGCATCCATCCAAACTGGAAGAGATCAGGGTGTAACTTTCCTCAACTCTATTTACTTCAATACTCACCGATAAAAGGATGCTATTATTATTCCACCTGTATTACCGGTTGGACTCATTGAACAGTATGGTCAAGTAGGCAGCTGTGTGTGTGTGGTTCAGGGCTGTGGGGTGTGTGCTTCAGGCAGCCACGTTGTGTGTTCTGCCCTACAGGGTCATGGGGTGGGTGTGTGTGCCCCCGGGGTGCGGCAGCAGCGTCTGCAGGTGATCCAGGACAAGATGGCGGCTCGGGCAGAGCTCCACATTGCTCCTCAGCCAGCTGACCCCTGTCCCGAAGAGAGATGGTCGAGTAGGCCCTGTTCCATGGTAATGACCACCCGGGCTTCCTCACTGCACTCTATCACCAAGGTGGGGTGATGTTATACAATGCTAAGTGTCTGGTCGTTCACACTGCAACTTACATAGACCAAGAGGTTAGAAAGCCTGAACGAGTTATAACGAAAAGGAGTTTTGGAGGAGTTTGAACAAGTCCTATGTGTGTTGGAAGTGTCTTTGAAAAGACACAAGGATAGGAGTTGGGTGCTGGGCTTGAACTGGAAAATATAATATTTTAAGATGTTTTATTATTAATGACCTTGGCATCACTGTGTATTTTGTGTATATGTTGAATGTTTTGTGTTATTGGTGACTGTCATGTATTGAAAAAATAAAGTAAAATGTTTAAAAGAAATAAAGGAATTCAGCTGTCCATCATCCTGTTTGTCATTTACAATATTGGAATCTGACAGTAAGCAATTACCCTGTATTGATGTGTAATATTGTTATTATTATTGTAATATGTTTAGTTTTTAAATGACCCTGTAACTACCTAGTAAGTAGGCTACAAGCTGTCATGGAGTACTAACACTTACCTGCTCATGTATTTGGTATTTCCCTTAGAGGAATATACCCTGGCTGACCAGTAGGGGGCATCCTCCTCAGACCTCCTGGACACTGTACAGCAGGGGTGCCCAGACTTTAGTTACATAGGATCTACTTTTTCCACCCTGCTTCCTAAAGTGGTCTACACCGCACCTTATTGATTGGATGGTTTGCACTGAATGCTATCAGCTAGCTTAGCATGGTCTGGGTTGTAGCTACTGATTGCTAGCCTCAAGCAGGTGTCCAGGTGATCATCTGTTAGAGTGGACTGCTATTTTGACTTGATGATCTTCATGTCTTAAAATGCTGACTCGCGAAGGGAAAATAAAGATCCAAAAAATGCTGTCAAGTACATGGCAACTTTTGACATCTTTGGATATTTTTCCTCCACGATAAGGTTCCAAAAGTGTTCCCCCAATGCCCTCGATTTGATTTTGAGGTCGCTTTGCAGAGTCAAAATTTCACTCTTGACAGCTGATGTCTCCATGTGAAACAATGATGCAATGTTTGTTGCTATTTCATCAACATCAACTTCCACACCAAACAGAAAGCACATAAATGTTGCCACAGGTTCCAGGATTGCAAAGTCTTGAAAGCGTCGGTCAAAGTCTGCGATAATGTTGTGTACCTGTTGAACGTATCGACCAGTCACAAAGTGCAGGTGCCTTTCCCTGACTCGAGTTCTGACATATTTTTGTAATTCCTCAGTTCATGTCGCTGCAAGTGTCAGGACAGCAATTTTAATGTTTGATTAAAAGCTGTCTCATGGCTAATTATTTCAACAATATTTTTGTATTTTCCTTGCAGCTTTAAATTGAGTTCATTCAGCCGAAAAGTTACATTGGTCAAAAAAGATACATCTAACAGCCACACTTTGCCTTCCAACTGCTCATATTCGGCATATTTTGAGGCCAGAAACTCCTTGATTTCAAAGAACAGATCCTTAAATCTCTGCAGGAATGTACCTCTACTAAGCCTCCTAACATCTATCTGTATGTTGCAAGAGGCCTGTGTTCAGCTTCACTTTCTTCCAGTTGAGACCTGAAGAGGTCTGCAGACTTCTGGCTTGAATCAAATTCACGATTTTGTGCGCGATATCCATGACATCTTTCATATTCAGCATTTTACCACACAAAGGCTTGTTGATGGATTATGCAGTGATAATTGAGGAAGTCTGGAAAGTCATCACTTTTGCAAAGTTGATGCAGCCAGTCATGCTGGTGCTCCATCTGTAGTTTGTGAATGGGTAGCTGATTGCTGTTTTAAAAAAAGTCCTTGAATGCCACAAAAATTTCCTCCCCTCGAGTTTTCATTTTAGCGATACGATTGTGAGCAGTTTCTCTTTGGCAGTCATATCTTCAAACACCATTCTGATGAAAATGCACAACTGAGATGTGTTGATCACATCTGTCGACTCGTCAAATTGAAGTGAAAAGAGCATTTATACTCGTGTGTCTTTTTTAAGATGGTCCCTCAAATCCTCATCCATCATTTCACAGTATTTCTGGATAGGTGAACATCCTTAATATTGGAAATATTTCTGATTTCTTTTTGAGAACATCAAACGATGAGTCTGTTGCCTCTAAAAAGGCCTATTTGACTATTTCTCCATCCTGGAACGGTTTCTTGTGCTTTGCTAGTATGCAACTCACCCGGAATTATGAAATCGTGGCTGCCTTTGGTTTTGAGCTGGGCCTTGTAAAGATCGATCGTTGGGCAGCTAGTTGAGACTTCAACTCTTACTTTTCTCTTACGTAGTTCACTTTTAGCTGGAAAGTCACTTTCATATTTCTTGTGAACAGTTTTGAAATGCCTCTCGACATTTCCCTTCTTATCAAGAGCTATATTTGAATGGGAAATCAGTCACACATATTTTGAATTTGTTGTGGGAAAAAAATGATCTCACTGTGAAAGTGGTAGATTTTCGGTTTCTCGCTGCTTGGTCCAGCACTCATATTAAAAATGTAACTGCAACTTCATAGGAGAAAAGTAGTTTTTAAAAAACTACCACTGGAACAACCAAAAATATTGTGTTATACAGGTCTGTTTCAGATCTGGCAAGCATGGAAAAGTAAATGTACTAACTGCAGACGGTTGCTATGGTAGCGACAGTTTGGAAAACAAATGTAGCAACTTTAGTGCCAGGGGTTGGTCCAATTTTATGTCAATCGAGCAGTTTTTAAATATTGCAGCAATATTTGAGAAAGAAGCTAACCTGTAAGCAAAGCATACTGTGCTTCAGAACTGTGGACCTCATTATTTTTAAGCAGACTCGATGGTAACGCTGTGAATTGCCAAAATGTATATTTTTTGTGCACATGTAACCGATGTGAAATGGCTGGCTAGTTAGCGGTGGTGCACGCTAATAGCGTTTCAATTGGTGACGTCACTCGCTCTCAGACCTTGAAGTAGTGGTTCCCCTTGCTCTGCAAGGGCCGTGGCTTTTGTGGCGTGATGGGTGTAATATTCATATGTGTAAACATACTGAATTGTAATTGGATGCATTTTACCGCCATATCATACTGTGCAATGATTGGTTAAGACCACCCAAATGGTTAGGTCATGGTCAGTTTGATCCTGGTTGGCGATAAGTGATCATGCCAGTTATAGCTAGCTAATAAAGAGCTACGTTAAGAAATATCCTGTAGTACTGCATTTTATTCTTTTGAACAAAGTGTGCAAAACAAGATAATGGGTAACGATGCTTCGGGGGTGGCTGTTGTTGATGTGTGCAGAGGGTCCCTGGTTCGAGCCCAGGTTGGGTCGAGGAGAGGGACAGAGGCTATACTGTTACACAAGTTAGATTTTGAAAACTTTTATGTGGTCTACTAGGAAGAAGTTTGCGGTCGACCGTGACCGACGTCCTGGATACCAATGTTGTACAGAGATGGCCCTAGTGATGGGAGAAAACAGACTGTATCAGAGAATTCTGAACTAAAAACCACAGGAGACTCATCTCTACCCCAGCCCAGACCTTAAACTGAGTTTGACCAATCACATAGCTCATGGAAAAGCACTGACCAATCATAAGTCCAGCCTCACTGTAAATCTGTCATTGATCAAATCACATTTTTATTTGTCACATGCTTCGCTGACAACACGTGTAGACTAAAAGTGAAATGATTATTTACGGGTCAATTTCCAACAATGCAGAGTTAAATATAAGATTTTTTTTTAAATAGTGATACGAGGAATAAATAGACAGTGGATATATTCAGGGAGTACCGGTACTGAGTTGATGTGCAGGGGTGCTCGCACACGCTTTTTCAGTTCTGCCCACACATTTTCTATAGGATCGAGGTCAGGACTTTGTTATGGTCACTTCAATACCTTGACTTTGTTGTCTTTAAGCCATTTTTGCCACAACTTTGGAAGTATGCTTGGGGTCATTGTCCATTTGGAAGGCCTATTTGCGACCAAGCTTTAACTTCCTAACTGATGAGATGTTGCTTCAATATATCCACATAATTCTCCTCCCTCATGATGCCATCTATTTTGTGAAGTGCACCAGTCCCTCCTGCAGCAAAGCACCCCCACAACATGATGTCCTTCTGTAGCTCAGTTGGTAGAGCATGGCGCTTGAAACGCCAGGGTAGTGGGTTCGATTCCCGGGACCACCCATACGTAGAATGTATGCACACATGACTGTAAGTCGCTTTTGATAAAAGCGTCTGCTAAATGGCATATATTATTATTATATATTATGCTGCCACCCCCGTTGTCATACCCTGGCCTTAGTTAACTTTGTTTTCTTTATTATTTTGGTTAGGTCAGGGTGTGACATGGGGGATTTATGTGTTTCGTCTGGTCTAGGTTTTTTTGTATGTTTTTGGGGCTGTGTCCTTTCTAGGTAGTTTGTATGTCTATGGTTGCCTAGATTGGTTCTCAATTAGAGGCAGCTGTCTATCGTTGTCTCTGATTGGGAACCATATTTAGGCAGCCATATTCTGTGGGTACTTTGTGGGTGGGTGTCTTCTGTCTTTGTGTCATTGCACCAGATAGGACTGTTTCGGTTTTCACATTTGTTGTTTTGTATTTTGTAGTGTTCTCGTTTATCGTCTATATTAAACATGTTGAACACTAACCACGCTGCATTTTGGTCCTCCTCTCCTTCAACGGAAGAAAACCGTTACAGATCCACCCACCACAATAGGACCAAGCGGCGTGGTAACAGGCAGCAGCAGGAGAGGCAGCAGCAGCAGCAGGAGAGGCAGCACTATTTAGAGAAATGGACTTGGGGTGAGATCCTAGATGGGAAAGGACCCTGGGCACAGCCAGGAGATTATTGCCGCCCCAAAGAAGAGATGGAGCCAGCGAAGGCGGAGAGGCGCTGGTATGAGGCAGCACGGCGGCGCGGATGGAAACCCGAGAGTCAGCCCCAAAAATGTCTTGGGGGTGGTACACAGGGAGTGTGGTGAAGCCAGGTAGGAGACCTGCGCCAACTTCCTGTGCTTACCGGAGGGCGAGAGACACCGGGCAGGCACCGTGTTATGCTGTGGAGCGCACGGTGTCCCCAGTGCGGGTGCATAGCCCGGTGCGGTACATACCAGCTCCTCGTATCGGCCGGGCTAGAGTGGGAATCGTGACAGGTGCCATGAAGCCGGCTCTACGCATCTGGTCTCCTTGGGCCGGCGTACATGGCACCAGCCTTACGCATGGTGTCCCCGGTTCACCTGCACAGCCCAGTGCGGGCTATTCCACCTCTCCGCACTGGCAGGGCGACCAGGAGCATTCAACCAGGTAAGGTTGGGCAGGCTCGGTGCTCCAGTGCGCCTGCACAGTCCGGTCTATCCAGTGCCACCTCCACACACCAGCCCTCCGGTGGCAGCCCCCCGCACCAGGCTGTCTCTCCGTCTCAGCCCTACAGGTGCTCCCGTCTGTCCAGCGCTGCCAGAGTCTCCCGTCTGTCCAGAGCTGCTAGAGTCTCCCGTCTGTCCAGAGCTGCTAGAGTCTCCCGTCTGTCCAGAGCTGCTAGAGTCTCCCGTCTGTCCAGAGCTGCTAGAGTCTCCCGTCTGTCCAGAGCTGCTAGAGTCTCCCGTCTGTCCAGAGCTGCTAGAGTCTCCCGTCTGCCCAGAGCTGCTAGAGTCTCCCGTCTGCCCAGAGCTGCTAGAGTCTCCCGTCTGCCCAGAGCTGCTAGAGTCTCCCGTCTGTCCATAGCTGCTAGAGTCTCCCGTCTGTCCAGAGCTGCTAGAGTCTCCCGTCTGTCCAGTGCTGCTAGAGTCTCCCATCTGTCCAGAGCTGCTAGAGTCTCCCGCCTGTCCAGAGCTGCTAGAGCCGCCAGTCTGCAAGTAGCCGCTAGAGCCGCCAGTCTGCAAGGAGCCGCCAGTCTGCAAGGAGCCGCCAGAGCCGCCAGTCTTTAAGGAGCCGCCAGTCTGCAAGGAGCCGCCAGAGCCGCCAGTCTGCAAGGAGCCGCCAGTCTGCAAGGAGCCGCCAGTCTGCAAGGAGCCGCCAGAGCCACCAGTCTGCAAGGAGCCGCCAGTCAGCCAGGATCCACCAGTCAGCCAGGATCCACCAGTCAGCCAGGAACCGCCAGTCAGCCAGGATCCGACCAGTCAGCCAGGATCCGCCAGAGCCATCAGTCAGCCTGAGCTACCCCTCAGTCCTGAGCTACCTCTCAGTCCTGAGTTCTCAATTAGAGGCAGCTGTCTATCGTTGTCTCTGATTGGGAACCATATTTAGGCAGTCATATTCTGTGGGTACTTTGTGGGTGGTTGTCTTCTTTCTTTGTGTCATTGCACCAGATAGTACTGTTTCGGTTTTCACGTTTGTTGTTTTATATTTTGTAGTGTTCTCGTTTATCATCTATATTAAACATGTTGAACACGAACCACGCTGCATTTTGGTCCTCCTCTCCTTCAACGGAAGAAAACCGTTACACCCATGCTTCATGCTTGGGATAGTGTTCTTTGGCTTGCAAGCCTCCCCCTTTATCCTCCAAACATAACGATGGTCATTATGGCCAAACAGTTCTATTTTTGTTTCATCAGACCAGAGGACATTTCTCCAGAAAGTACGATCTTTGACCCCGGATGTGCAGTTGTAAGAAATGTAGTCTGGGTTTTTTAAGGCGGTTTTGGAGCAGTGGCTTCTTCCTTGCTGAGCGGCCTTTCAGGTTATGTCGATATAGGACTTGTTTTACTGTGGATATAGATACTTTTGTACCTGTTTCCTCCAGCATCTTCACAAGGTCCTCTGCTGTTGTTCCGGGATTGATTTGCACTTCGCACCAAAGTACGTTCATCTCTAGGAGACAGAACGCGTCTCCTTCCAGAGCGGTATGACGGCTGCGTGGTCCTATGGTGTTTATACTATTTATACTATTATTAGTACAGATGAATGTGGTACCTTCAGGCGTTTGGAAATTGCTCCCAAGGATAAACCAGACTTGTGGAGGTCTACCATTTTTTTCTGAGGTCTTGGCTGATTTATTTTGATTTTCCCATTATGTCAAGTAAAGAGGCACTGCGTTTGAAGTTAGGCCTTGAAATACATCCACAGGTACACCTCCAATTGACTCAAATGATGTCAATTAGCTTATCAGAAGCTTCTAAAGCCATGACATCATTTTCTGGAATTTTCCAAGCTGTTAAAAAGCACAGTCAACTTAGTGTATGTAAACTTCTGACCCACTGGAATTGTGATACAGAGAATTATAAGTGAAATAATCTGTCTGTAAACAATTGTTTGAAAAATGACTTGTGTCATGCACAAAGTAGATGTCCTAACCGACTTGCCAAAACTATAGTTTGTTAACAATAAATGTGTGGAGTGGTTGAAAAACAACTTTAATGACTCCAACCTAAGTGTATGTAAACGTCTGACTTCAACTGTGTGCCTATATATATATATATATATATATATATATATATATATATATATATAGTAGCTCGCTAGAAATTGTGACAATGTGTGTCAAATATTTAAAAGAAGAGGAAAGTAGACAATGAATGTAGGGTGTTCCAGCAAGAGTGGACATCGACATATTTCTTTATTGAAGTATCAGGGAAACTTCCGACGTCAACTGTATGTGCTGTACATATAGGTAGGGGTAAAGTGACTAGGCAACAGGATAGATAAACAGTAGCAGCAACGTATGTTGTGAGGGTTAAAGTGTTTGTTGCGTCAGTATGCATGGGTGTGCATGTTGTGTATGTGTGAGCGTATGTAGTTTGGGTGTCAGTGTACGTCTGTGTGAGTAGAGTCCAGTGAGTGTGTGTATAGTCAATGCATGAGAGTTGGTGCAAAAAAGGTAAATGCAGGTAGTCCAGGTAACCATTTGATTAGCTATTTAGCAGTCTTATTTAGAAGTCTTATGGCTTGGTGGTAGAAGCAGGTCTGTGTCCTGTAGGTTCCAGACTTGGTGCATTGGTACCACTTGCCGTGCGGTAGCAGACAGGACAGTTTTTTGGGCCTTCCTCTGACACTGCCTGTTATAGAGGTCCTGGAAGGCAGGGAGCTCGGCCCCAGTTATGTACTGGGCAGTACGCACTACCCTCTGTAGCGCCTTGCGGTCAGATGTCAAGCAGTTGCCATACCATGCAGTGATGCAACCAGTCAAGATGCTCTCGATAAAGCAGCTGTATAACTTTATGAGGATCTGAGGGCCCATGCCAATTTTTATCTGAGGGGAAGTGGTGTTGTTGTGCCCTCTTCACAACTGTTGGTGTGTTTGGACCATGATATATCCCAAGTGTTGTGGAACGAGGAACTTGAAGCTCTAGACCCGGCTCCACTACAGCCCTGTCAATGTGAATGGGGACGTGCTCGGACCTTCCTTACCTGTTGTCCACAATCAGCTCCTTTGTCTTACTGATGTTGCGGGAGAGGTTGTTGTCCTGGTAAACTTAATTATGCTGTTGGAGTTTGCGCGGCCACGCAGTCGTGGGTGAACAGGGAATACAGGAGGGGACTAAGCACGCACCCATGAGGGGAACCCATGTTGAGGGTCAGCGTGGCGAATATATTGTTACCTACCCTTATCACCGGAGGGCGGCCCGCCAGGAAGTCCAGGATCCAGTTGCAGAGGGAGGTGTTCAGTCCCAGGGACCTTAGCTTAGTGATGAATTTCGAGGGGCACTATGGTGTTGAACACTGAGCTGTAGTCAATGAACAGCATTCTCATGTAGGTGTTCCTTTTCTCCAAGTGTGAAAGGGCAATGTAGAGGTCCAGATTGTCTGGGATGATGGTGTCGATGTGAGCCATGACCAGCCTTTCAAAGCATTTCATGGCTACAGATGTGAGTGCAATGTGGCAATAGTCATTTAGACCGGTTACCTTGGCGTTCTTGGGCAAAGTAACTATGATGGTCTGCTTAAAACATATAGTTATTGCAAACTGGGTTAGGGACAGGTTGAAAATGTCAGTGAAGACACTTGCCAGCTGGTCAGCGAATGCTCTGAATACACATCCTGGTAATCCATCTGGCCCTGCGGCCTTGTGAATGTTAACCCATTTAACTTCTAGTGATCCCTTCATCCCGGTAACTGGACTGATTTGACAACATCCAGTGAAATTGCTGCCCTCCAAATTCAAAAACAGAAATAATCATAATAAAAATTCACAAAAAAATACATGTATAATACATCAAAATAAATAAATAGATTAACTTCTTGTTAATCCAGCCACGGTGTCAGAGTTCAAAAAGGCTTCACGGCAAAAGCAAACCATGGGATTATCTGAGGACAGCACCCCATCAAACAAACACAGACAATCATATTTCATCCCGTTGGCACTTCTGTTGGCACTCCAAAATGGCCCAGAAACATCACAAATGGTCCTTTTGTTCGATAAATTTCTTCTTTATATCCCCAAAATGTCTATTCATTTGGCGCGTTTGATTCAGAAAATACACCGGTTCCAACTCGCCCAACATGACTACAAAGTATCTAATAAATTACCTGTAAACTTGGTCCAAACATTTCAAACAGTTTTCCTAATCCAAATTTAGGTATCGTAATTTGTAAATAATCTATACAATTAAGACGGGATAAACTGTGTTCAATACCGGACGAAAACAAAGTGAAGCGCATTCCAGGTCGTGCGCACTAAAAGACTAGAGTCCACCTGGAGTGACACATGGATAGAACAGGGCGACTTCTTCATTTCTCAAAAGAATAACATCAACAAATTTCTAAAGACTGTTGACATCTAGTGGAAGCCATAGGAACTGTAACCAGATTCCTATTAAAAAGGGCTTACAATAGAAAACTAATGGAAAACAGATTGACCTATAAAAAAACAAATCCCTGGATGGATTGTACTCGGGGTTTCGCCTGCAGTTCTGTTATACTCAAAGACATTATTCAAACAGTTGTAGAAACTTCAGAGTATTTTCTATCCAAATCTACTAATAATATGCATATCCTATCTTCTGGGCCTGACTAGCAGGCAGTTTACTTTGGGCACACTTTTCATCCAGACGTGAAAATACCGCCCCCTATCCCTAATAAGTTTTAAAGGTCTTACTCATGTTGGCTATGGAGAGCATGATCATACAGTTGTCCTGGACAGCTGGTGCTCTCACGCATGATTCAGAGTTGCTCTAAGCGAGTGTAGAAGACATTTAGCTTGTCCGGTATGCCCATGTCACTGTGGAGCTCATGGCTGGGTTTACCTTTGTAATTCGTGATAGTTTGCAAGCCCTGCCACATCCGCTGAGTGTCACAGCCGGTGTAGTGGGATTTGATCTTTGCCTGTTTGATGATTCGTAAGAGGGCATAGCAGGATTGAGAGGCCGGATCAAGGACTCAAGCGATTGGCAGCTCCAAAGAGGATCAACGTGAGTCAGCAAATCAGTAGCCTGTCTGGTGCGAGGATTTGTATTTATTATAGATCCCCATTACTCTTCCTGGGGTCCAGCAACATTTTAAGGCAGTTATACAATTTTAAAAACATTACAATACATTCACAGATTTCACAACACACTGTGTGCCCTCAGGCCCATACTCCATCACTGTCACATATCTACAACACAAAGTCCATGTGTACGTCTGTATAGTGCGTATGTTAGCTTGTGTGTGTATGCATGTGTCTGTCCCTATGTTTGTGTAGCTTCACCGTTCTCGCTCTTCCATAAGGTGTATTCATATTTGTTTTAAATCAAATTTTACTGCTTGCATCAGTTACCTGATGTGGAATAGAGTTCCATGTAGGCATGGCTCTATGTAGTACTGTGCGCCTCCCATAGTCTGACCTTTTGTGGCATGTCTTGTGGGGTGCCGCAGTAGTTCACACAGACAGCTTGTGCATTCAACATGTCAATACCTCTCATAAATACAAGTAGTGGTGAAGTCAATCTCTCCACTTTGAGCCAGGAGAGATTGACATGCATATTATTGATGTTAGCTCTCTGTGTACATCTAAGGCCAGCGTGCTGTCCTGTTCTTAGCCAATTGCAATTTTCCTGAGTCCCTTTTTGTGGCACCTGACCACACCACTAAACAGTAGTCCAGGTGCGACAAAACTATGGCCTGTAGGACCTGCCTTGTTGATAGTGCAGTTAAGAAGGTAGAGCAGCACTTTATTATGGACAGACTTCTCCCCACCTTAGCTACTGTTGTATCAATATATTTCGACCATGAAAGTTTTACAATCCAGGGTTACTCCATGCATGCTTATTAGTAACTAAGATAAGTAATTTCATAAATGTGTCAAGTGCAGTGTCTGTTTGCTTCTCATTGCACTCCACGGACCAATAAACATGCTTTACATCAACAACATATGAATCACTACAAAACGTATTGTATGACCTCTTATATAAAATATTAGGCCCAGCCTTTGCAACTTTGGTTTTCCTACATATGGCTACTATATTGTGATAACTACATCCGATGGATCTGGATACTGCTTTAAAGCGCATTTCTGCAGCATTAGTAAAGATGTGATCAATACATGTTGATGATCTCATTCCTGTGCTGTTTGTATCTACCCTGGAAGGTGGACTGATAACCTGAACCAGGTTGCAGGCACTGGTTACAGTTTGAAGTTTTGTCTTGAGTGGGCAGCCTGATGAAAGCCAGTCAATATTTAAACCACCCAGAAAATATACCTCTCTTGTTGATATCACATACAGTATCAAGCATTTCACACACGTTATCCAGATACTGACTTACCACTTGGTGGTCTATAGCAGCTTCTCACCAGAATGGACTTTAGGTGAGGCAGATGAACCTGTAGCCATATTTTTTCAACATTATTTCACATTATCACTGGCTTCCAGTTGAAGCTCGCATCCGCTACAAGACCATGGTGCTTGCCTACGGAGCTGTGAGGGGAACGGCACCTCAGTACCTCCAGGCTCTGATCAGGCCCTACACCCAAATAAGGGCACTGCGTTCATCCACCTCTGGCCTGCTCGCCTCCCTACCACTGAGGAAGTACAGTTCCCGCTCAGCTCAGTCAAAACTGTTCGCTGCTCTGGCTCCCCAATGGTGGAACAAACTCCCTCATGAAGCCAGGACAGCGGAGTCAATCACCACCTTCCGGAGACACCTGAAACCCCACCTCTTTAAGGAATACCTAGGATAGGATAAAGTAATCCTTCTCACCCCCCCCCCCCTTAAAGATTTAGATGCACTATTGTAAAGTGGTTGTTCCACTGGATGTCATAAGGTGAATGCACCAATTTGTAAGTCGCTCTGGATAAGAGCGTCTGCTAAATGACTTAAATGTTAAAAATGTAAATGTTATCCAGATACTGACTGTTATCGCTTGGTGGTCTATAGCAGCTTCCCACCAGAATGGGATTTTTAGGTGAGGCAGATGAACCTGTAGCCATATTCCTTCAACAGTATTTAACATGAGATCCTCTCTAAATCTTTACAGGAATGTGGTTCTGAATATAAACAGCAACACCTCCACCAATGGCATTTCTGTCTTATCTATTAATGTTATAACCTTGTATTGCCACCACTGTATCATCAAAGGTATTATCTAAGTGAGTTTCAGAGATAGACAGAATATGAATGTAATCTGTTACTAGCAAATTATTCATTTGATGAACCTTGTTTCTTAAGATACATACAGTGGGGCAAAAAAGTATTTAGTCAGCCACCAATTGTGCAAGTTCTCCCACTTAAAAAGATGAAAGGCCTGTAATTTATCATAGGTACACTTCAACTATGACAGATAAAATGAGAAGAAAATTATGAATTTATTTGCAAATTGTGGTGGGAAATAAGTAATTGGTCAATAAGAAAAGTTTATCTCAATACTTTGAATGCACCAATTTGTAAGTCGCTCTGGATAAGAGCGTCTGCTAAATGACTTAAATGTAATGTAAATGTAATATACCCTTTGTTGGTAATGATAGAGGTCAAACGTTTTCTGTAAGTGTTCACAAGGTTTTCACACACTGTTGCTGGTATTTTGGCCCATTCTTCCATGCAGATCTCCTCTAGAGCAGTGATGTTTTGGGGCTGTTACTGGGCAACACGGACTTTCAACTCCCTCCAAAGATTTTCTATGGGGTTGAGATCTGGAGACTGGCTTGGCCACTCCAGGACCTTGAAATGCTTCTTACGAAGCCACTCCTTCGTTGCCCAGGCGGTGTGTTTGGGATCATTGTCATGCTGAAAGACCCAGCCACGTTTCATCTTCAATGCCCTTGCTGATGGAAGGAGGTTTTCACTCAAAATCTCACGATACATGGCCCCATTCATTCTTTCCTTTACACGGATCAGTCGTCCTGGTCCCTTTGCAGAAAAACAGCCCCAAAGCATGATGTTTCCCCCCCATGCTTCACAGTAGGTATGGTGTTCTTTGGATGCAACTCAGCATTCTTTGTCCTCCAAACACGATGAGTTGAGTTTTTACCAAAAAGTTATATTTTGGTTTCATCTGACTATATTACATTCTCCCAATCTTCTTCTGGATCATCCAAATGCTCTCTAGTAAACTTCAGACGGGCCTGGACATGTACTGGCTTAAGCAGGGGGACACGTCTGGAACTGCAGGATTTGAGTCCCTGCGGCGTAGTGTGTTACTGATGGTAGGCTTTGTTACTTTGGTCCCAGCTCTCTGCAGGTCATTCACTAGGTCCCCCCGTGTGGTTCTGGGATTTTTACTCACCGTTCTTGTGATCATTTTGACCCCACAGGGTGAGATCTTGCGTGGAGCCCCAGATCGAGGGAGATTATCAGTGGTCTTGTATGTCTTCCATTTCCTAATAATTGCTCACACAGTTGATTTCTTCAAACCAAGCTGCTTACCTATTACAGATTCAGTCTTCCCAGCCTGGTGCAGGTCTACAATTTTGTTTCTGGTGTCCTTTGACAGCTCTTTGGTCATGGCCATAGTGGAGTTTGGAATGTGACTGTTTGAGGTTGTGGACAGGTGTCTTTTATACTGATAACAAGTTCAAACAGGTGCCATTAATACAGGTAACGAGTGGAGGACAGAGGAGCCTCTTAAAGAAGAAGTTACAGGTCTGTGAGAGCCAGAAATCTTGCTTGTTTGTAGGTGACCAAATACTTATTTTCCACCATAATTTGCAAATAAATTCATAAAAATCCTACAATGTGATTTTCTGAATTTGTTTCTCATTTTGTCTGTCATAGTTGAAGTGTATCTATGATGAAAATTACAGGCCTCTCTCATCTGTTTAAGTGGGAGAACTTGCACAATTGGTGGCTGACTAAATACTTTTTTGCCCCACTGTATGTTAACATGGGCTACTTTTATTCTGGGATGCTTGATTGTTTTCATTGCTTTACTGGGAAGCTTAGCAGAAGTAGATATTCTCATGTTATTTATGTTAGTGCAGGGTGAGCTGCACACAGTGGACTTCCTACTAGGGCACACCGCCTCAATGCTAACAGTATAGTAAGACACATGATTACTGCGTACAATATTATTTCATTTAACCTTTATTTAACTAGGCAAGTCAGTTAAGAACAAATTCTGATTTACAATGACGGCCTACCCCAGTCAAACCCGGATGACGCTGGGCCAATTGTGCGCCACCCTATGGGACTCCCATTCATGGCCGGATGTGATACAGCCTGGATCCTACAAAAGCTGTAGGATCAGCAGAGGCATTCGGGGCAGTTAGAGGGACATAAAGTAGGTTACTTACATTGTGTTGATCAACGCCCCTGGGATAATGTACATTTGCTGAAGCATTTTGACAACTCAGCGTCACAATGGTAGAGCTTAAATGAGCTGGGCTTGGGTCATTGATAAGTCATTGTCTCAAAAAAGCCTTATAATGCTGTGTAAGGATCTAGGAACCCTTATTAATTTTACATGTCTGATATATCAACCTGGTCTCATAGACTAGACATAACATAGTAAATGTAAACCCAGGACACTCAAATGAGTGTGATGTGTTACGTTTGGTGTGGTAACATGACAGACAGATGGTTACTCAAAGCAAAAACGAAAGGAGGGTGGTTGGTCAGGGTGGGCGTATACCATGAACGACTATCAACCCAATTGTTGCAAGTTCGAATCTCATCACGGACAGTTTTAGCATATTAGCTAATTAGTCATTTTTCAACTACTTACTAATTTTACTTTATTTTTATATGTTAGCTAACCCTTCCCCTAACCTTAAAAAATCTCTGCAGATCACTAACTCGGGCGTCTACAATAGATTTGCACATACTGTTAAAGGTGTAGGGTTATTTTACAATCACAAGGGAACGAAAAGGTAAGCGTACATATGCATACTGTCAAATCTATTTTTAAATCTGTGTGTTGCACAGTGGAGCGTAGCATGTAATTCCTGTAACATGATGTGTAAGCCTATTGTTGTCAATAACAACTGACCCCTTTTTTGGGACATTCTTGTTGCTAAACCTGTGATTTCAGCAAAATAATTTAATGAACTCGTGAATTGGGTAGGCCTTATACTGGCGTGCTCTTATTTTGCGCATTCGCTTGCTTTACATGCCTTGTTGGCAACTGTAGCTGCAGCAACAACATATCAACACTGACAGAAAGTTTTGGAAGGTTTAGCCAACATTACAGAATTCCATTATAACTTCAGGGTTTTGAGGGGTAGGTAGGCATTATGTATTTAGAACGTAACATTGGCAGTCACCTTTCTCTCAACTGTTTTTATGACATAATTTTTTTCAAAAAACTTTTTCACAAGAAAGACCCCGATGTGTTCAAACGGGGATTTATAGAATAGTCGTCGTCTTGGCTGACGTCTCAGGCATTGTAACCGAGTAAAGTACTGTAGCAAGAACCCATGGTCGCAGACGTCAGTTCAACGTCTAGATTTGTTGTCAGCTAACGTGAATTCAATGTGAAAAAAATATGAAATGCCCTTACATTGATTACTTTTTGCAAATCCAGTCAGTTTTCCATGTTGGTTCAATGACATCACATAGATCATTTTGGTTGAAAGACATGGACACAACGTTGATTCAACCAGTTTTTGCCCAGTGGGAAGACTGAGTGAAAAGGGTCAATACCTTTGGGATATTTTTATCAGTATATTTCTGACATTTTATTACACGAAAGGAGTAGACTACTCCAGATAAGCATGTCCTTAATTTCATAATACAGAGCTAGAATATTCTCTGTAATCTGGATTTGAATTATCCTTGCTACCATATGGATCCAGGGAGATTTGGAGTGATATAGGTTCAAGACACGCGCCTGATGCATATTAGTAGAATATTCTAACTCCGGAAAGGTGGTGCTTGCCTACGGAGCTGTGAGGGGAACGGCACCTCAGTACCTCCAGGCTCTGATCAGGCCCTACACCCAAACAAGGGCACTGCGTTCATCCACCTCTGGCCTGCTCGCCTCCCTACCACTGAGGAAGTACAGCTCCCGCTCAGCCCAGTCAAAACTGTTCGCTGCTCTGGCCCCCCCAATGGTGGAACAAACTCCCTCACGACGCCAGGACAGCGGAGTCAATCACCACCTTCCGGAGACACCTGAAACCCCACCTCTTTAAGGAATACCTAGGATAGGATAAGTAATCCCTTTCACCCCCCCCCCCTTAAGATTTAGATGCACTATTGTAAAGTGACTGTTCCACTGGATGTCATAAGGTGAATGCACCAATTTGTAAGTCGCTCTGGATAAGAGCGTCTGCTAAATGACTTAAATGTAAATGTAATGTAAATGTTAACCCTTTAACCTAACTCATAAATGTAACCCTAACCCAGCTAACATTAGCCATGTTATGTCATATCTTATAGTGGTATAACCATAGAATTAGGAATTAGAATGCTTATTTAATAGTAATAATAATGAACTATATAGTCATTTAATATGATCTCTGGGGTATAAAATATTGAAACGTCCCAGAGAGCACTGGAGATAGTGAATGGGTACTGGTTGCTAGGGACATCTCTGGTGATTTGAGTTTGGCCCTGAGCGACGACTGAGCATCAACCGAAAAGGGAGGAGGAGGAGAAAAAGAGGATGTCGTGATCTCTGACCCCAGTACTATAGACTCTACAGCCTCAACAAGGGCTGAGTCGTCAATGAGAGACAGATAACTGATGTTGTCAAAGGAGGAGAGGCTTTGGTACTCCGCAGCTCAATGACTGAGGTTTGACATTTCTGGTCATTATGCAATTTGTTGTGTGAAGATCAATCAAAACAAATGTGCATTTATTTGTATTTTTGTCCTGGATGTTTGTGGTTTTAATGTGTGATCGCTTTGGCTGTGTTTGAAATGTGAGTTATATAAACCCAGCATGAGTTCTCTTTCACTATTGGTCAGGTTTCATTCTGAGTGGGTGTCATTCCTCTGGTGAGTCACTAGACGTCCCTGTACTTCACTGCTCATTGTGAGTGGGTGTCATTCCTCTGGTGAGTCACTAGATGTCCCTGTACCTCACTGCTCATTGTGAGTGAGTATCATTCCTCTGGTGAGTCACTAGATGTCCCTGTACCTCACTGCTCATTGTGAGTGGGTGTCATTCCTCTGGGTCCCTGTACCTCACTGCTCATTGTGAGTGGGTGTCATTCCTCTGGGTCCCTGTACCTCACTGCTCATTGTGAGTGGGTGTCATTCCTCTGGGTCCCTGTACCTCACTGCTCATTGTGAGTGGGTGTCATTCCTCTGGTGAGTCACTAGATGTCCCTGTACCTCACTGCTCATTGTGAGTGGGTGTCATTCCTCTGGTGAGTCACTAGACGTCCCTGTACCTCACTGCTCATTGTGAGTGGGTGTCATTCCTCTGGTGAGTCACTAGATGTCCCTGTACTTCACTGCTCATTGTGAGTGGTTTCGCCTTGTACTCACTTTCCTGTTCGCCACGATCTGCCTTTGGAACCTGTTTTTGGAACTGTAGAGGGCAGAGTAGCCACTTGAGAGAGTTGTAGAGGCGATCTTTCCATGATATTCTCCTCTCCTTTCCCACAGCGCAAGGAACCTTTTTCTTCTCATGTTGAAATGATAATGGTCAGATAAGGTACATATATGACTAGTAGTCTTGACTGGTAGGCCATTTTTAAAACTCAGTGAAAAGATAAGATGAAGTTCGTACACAAAATGATCAAGTGGGATGATGAACTACCAGTCCCATGGACACAGATTAAATGGAGCGGGAATAAACTGAAATACATACAGTATGTATGGAGAGAATGTGTGTTAGGTTTGTTTTTCCCACCAGCAGAAGTGTGTGTTAAGCCGTGCACAATACTGCTCAATCAAGGTTAAAGTCCAGGGGTGTCAGGTTACAGCCGTCTTTTTAGGGGTCATTAAACACCACACACAGTTGCATTGCTTTCCCACCAATACAAGGAAACAGCGGTCTTGTCTGTCTACTTGTGGACAACAGCCAAAGTGACCTGTTTTCAAATCATCTGTCAGATCACTTCAACCTCCCCAAGTACCTCACTCCTGTCACCAACACCGAAACTAACTACCTATTGATTAGAGGGGAGTTTGTCTTTGTTGCTTGTTTTGGGTTTATTTGCGCCCAACTTTCCTTCTTGTTTGTCTTTCATCATCGTTCATGGCTCATCCGTTTTGGAATGGGACATAAGTGTCCCTCTACAACAGAGATGCAGTAGATAACATTCAGGTGAATAAGCCGTCCTTGGGCTTCATCTGTAATAAACTGAAAATGACTGACGGTTCTAATGAAGATCAAAATACATTTTATTTAGTTAAATCACTTGCATTTTTCTTTACTATTCTGACTGCAAAATATCTTTGGAAAATAGAAGTTCTGTTTAGAAAGTGTTGCAATCATTTGTAAACTGGTCTTAATATGAAAAAACAACAATCAGTAGTGTTAAATCATATGAAACATTCTGCAAAACAGAAGAAAGCATTTCAACTTTCACATGAATGATTATCAATCAAAAGAAACATGTAGAGATTAGTTAACATAGTAATTGATAATGGACATTTGTCAATGATTATAATTCACAAAAGTCTAGGGGGGGTGGTGGGGGGGGTTCTACTAAGCTAACATATGGAATTGTTTTAAGATGGTCATACCATGGATCATTTAGTTATTTGATTTTGAATTCTAGGACCCATTTAGGTATAAAAACATATTTATTTTATATATTTTATTATGAAACATTGAATTTGGCTTTACTGCTATTAGCCCATAGAAATGCATTGAATAACAGATTCATACATGGAAAAACAGAAAAAAAAATATCAAAAGGACATTTGTTTTAAAGTGTCTGTCCTGCATCTGAGAGATATAAGACAGATCAGGAAATGATTATACATGCGTATATTTTTTTGCAATATTTAAGACATTTTCTGGGGCACTAAACCACCATTACATACTTCCATTAATTTTCTCAACTGGTACCGGGCTACCTTCAGACGAGGCTTGTGGGGGTCGTAGAGCAAAAAAATAGAGATGGAGCGAACACTTCAGAGTAATCACATCAAGACAGATGTTCCTGCAATAAATCCATTTTCAATAGTAAATCTATCAAAGGGTGTATAAAATGTACTCAGCTCGTTCAGTCACTACAGTACTGTATGCATGGTCAAGCACTACAAGTCTCTCTGATTTCCGTTGCGAGGAGCCAAAAGTCTTCCTGTACGGTAGTGTGGCACTAAAAGTCCCCTGATCAGTTAATTGTAAAAGATAACACAGTCAGTTACCGTAGCAAGTTGTTGGGTTGGTCATGCTCTGCACCACATACTGTATAGAAGAGACAGCGTGATGCGTGTGTGAATGTTAACACTGGCCTGAACACGATCAGACGTACCCAGTGACATCGTAACCCACCGCAGGGTTGCGGCGTGGGTCTTTCTTGGCCCCCTGGGCGGGGGTGCTGGACTGGGTAGTAGTGCTGGTGTGACTCCTTGCCAGGGTCGCTGCCTTGGTGGCAGCGTTCACCCCCATCTGTAGCGTTGGGTTCCTATAGGTCTGTGAGCTGGTCCTGGCCCTCCCAGTGCCTACACCCATGCCCGGAGCTGGGTAGGGGTACCCTCCGCCGTGCCTCCTCCCTCCACGGCGCCCCCCATCCGCCTTCTCACAGCAGGAGACACACAGCAGCCCCCCGCCCAGCATGGAGAGCAGGGCGGAGGCCAGCCCCACGTACAGACAGTCCCCCAGCTCGTACTTCAGGCTGCTGGGCAGGTTGGCTTGGTAGAAGGTCTGGACAACCTCGTGGGTGGTCCACGACACCGGGATCAGAGCCAGGAACCCCGCGGTGAGGAAGAGGCCTCCCCCAGTACCGGCCACTCGGCCTTTAGCCGCGGAGCCCTCCATGCAGATGGTACACTGCATGCCCACAGTGGAGATGACGACGGCCAGGACGGAAAAGACCACGGAGACCACCATCAGTGCCCGGGAGGCCTGGAGGTCTGAGGGTAAGGCCAGCATGGAGTTGTAGGTCTCACACTGGAAGGCTCCAGTGCTCTGGTAGACACACTCCATCCAGAGGCCCTTCATATTGGCCACGGCAGTGACGATGTTGGGCCCGATGTGGGCAGATGTCCGCCAGTAGGGAAGCACTGTGGACACCAGGGTACCCAGCATGCCTAGCAGACCCATGAAGAAGCCCATCAGTTCTAGAGCAGCTGACGCCATGGTGGACTGATGATGATAATGATATACCCTCTTGCTGCTATTTCAGTTAACTCCCGCTCTCTGTCCTTTTAACTCATACACTCTCACTGGTCCTCCTTCCCCACACTAACACTACACTCTCTTCTACTACAAACACGATTGCTATAACGGTACTGTTGCCCGTTACAATCCTCTAAGCTCGCGGCTCTCTCTTTGACTGTAACTTGCCATAGAACCAGTTTACAATCCTGTGATAACTGCTTACTCACACCCAGCCCCTCTCTCTCTCTGACACACTGGTTAGCAAAGACTGACCTGCCGACTGACTGGTAACTTGATTGAATCAATGTTCCTCACCATAACACTCGGTAGCCACTTTTCAAACCCTCCAGATGGATTGTTACTCTAGCTTGCTACGACTGTGATAATAATTCTGGCCACTTTGTCAGGAAAGAACAACACAACACCTGACGAATGATGTTCTCCCTCTCAATGATGTTCTCTCTCAAGTCTCAATCCTGACTTTTGTCTTTCCTCCACTCTCTACTGCTCAGTATATTGCGCTTCTCTCTTTGTGTTTGTGAACCCACCATCACACTAACCTATCAGGTCCTTCACCTCTCCATGTACACAGACACTGGCATCCCCATTGGCACAGTGGGTTAAACATTCATTCAGCCATCAGTCATCTCTTTCCCAAAACAGACCTTTGGTACACGGTTCAGGCTACAACAAGGCCAGCTGATGGACAGGCCAGGCTAAAGAGAGCAGCATCTCTCCTGTATCTTCGCCAAACACTTCTATGGAACTGAGGGTAAAGGAGGGAAATAAATATTAAGGAAGGGAGATCAAATTTAGCAATACTGAAAACTAAAACCCTAAAACAAATCCCATAGCTGTACTGTTACATTATTGATTGAAACAACATCACACACAGACACACACACACGTACCGTCACAAAACCCCTGCGTCTGGCTGGGAGATGGTAATGTTATTCCTCAAATGGAGACAGACAAGTGTGTGTTCATACTAGGCCTAAGTGTATATGAAACCTGACGCTCTGCTCCTAATCTGTATTCATCTGTGCTCACATGTCACCAACAGCATAATGGGATTAGCATGTAATCCAGCCACTCTTTCAGTGGAGGGAGGGAGAGGTACAAGGTCCAAATGCACCAGAAACACTACATGATTATTAAGAGCAGTCTATATGGGCATACTGTACCAACCACAGAATTAGAATGAATGGGCCTTCTGGCCATTCTACTGCCAATGTTTGTATATGGAGACTGCATGGATGTCTGCTCGATTTTATACACCTGTCAGCATCGGGTGTGGCTGAAATAGCCGAATCCACTAATTTTTGTATATATAGTGCATGTAACACAGAGTGTGATTTTTACACTAGGTCAGTGTTAAAGGATTTACACTAGGTCTACCATTCAAAAGTCTGCAGACAGTCATTTCAAAGCAAAGCATTTACTATACAACATTACAATAAGCAGGGCAGAAAAGGATTATAGTGCATGCTATCCATTCAACCATTCCAAAGCAGCTGTACTTTTCAATAATTGTTTAACTGTGAAAGGTTTTGTCTCAATGTTTTTTACATCCAAGAGAAGTGGCCCAATCAAAACTCATCCCCTAAACCCTGTCCTATGCACTTGTGGAGATCTGAGAGGAATTGACAGGTACGTCAACTGGTATAGCTTGACCTTGCCCCACTAGGTGGAATTTACACCATATTGTGTATACCAATCAAATTCTCTCAGATCTCCACAAAAGTGCATTGGGTTTAGGGGACGATTTTGGATTGCCTCAGTGAGGCTTCATTACAGCTGGCTGCCTTGAGTGGAATTGAAGGAAAAAAAATATATAACAAATGTGTTGTAGTCTTCTACAGGTAAAATAAAGTGCTCTGGATATGATACAAAATATCCTGTAACAAACATAATGCATTTTGGACAACTAACATTTCTTTGGTATCACTTCATTTGAATATTCTCCCAAGTAGATGGTTTGTAGATGTTCAATAACTGTCAACATTTCAACTAACCATCCATTAACCCTAACCCCAACCGTTATCCTAACTCTAAATTTAACGCTTACCCTAACCTTAACACATATCTAGGGTTGCAAAGGGTCGGAAACCTTCCGGTATATTGTTGTATATGTATATGTATACTTCCGTAATTATTGGCCATTTCTTAGAGAGAATTATTCCCGGAAATTCTCCATGGGAAAATGCCTGGGAATTTGGGGGGTTTTGCTTAAATTCATCAAAAAAAACTTTGTTTATAACAGTGAGCCTTTTTTGTGGGATACACCTAAGTCTTGTAGCATATTTTGGTTAAACTATCCCCAATTCAATGGAATTGCAACCACCTGCATGCACAGTGCATTCTTCCATCACATGTGCAGTGCATTCTGAAGATCTTGCACACTAATGAGATGCTATTGAGCCCACAATACTACACTGTCTGAGTCAAGGACTACATTTTTATTTTTGTATTTACCTTTATTTAACTAGGCAAGTCAGTTAAGAACAAATTCTTATTTTCAATAACGGCCTAGGAACAGCCTAGAACGATAGATTTGTACCTTGTCAGCTCGGGGGTTTGAACTTGCAACCTTCTGGTTACTAGTCCAACGCTCTAGGCTACCCTGCCGCCCCATGCTTTCTGGTAAGTTTTGATTACAATACTGGGTGGGGTGAATATATTTTATATCTGTACATGGAATTGAATTTGTTATTTCTTTACACATTTTGTTCTAATCTTTACAGTTAAATGCCACGGGCACATTTCACTGCAGCTAATGTAGAATGAAAAGCTGTGTACATCTGCAAATACTGTCCAAATCATATGTGAAGAATGCAACAAAGATGCAGAATCAAGTGGATAAAGTTCCCTCAGCGCTCACAGCAAGCAACCTCTGACAAAGTCCCTCTACTTCTAATCGAGGTGAAAATGATGAATCAGACACCTTGTTGATAGCAACAGCTCATGGTTCTCCTGGAATCAGAAGTTATTTTGACTCAATGGTGGAACATAGAGAAATGCTGATGAATGTCTTGCTTGAGCTGTGTATGCAACTAGTTCACCTCTGATGCTCACAGGCAATGTGAATTGGAAGAGATTTCTGAATGTTCTTCACCCAGCATCCACCCCTCCAACCAGACATGCTTTATCTACTCATTTGCTGGATGCAGAGTTCAACAGAGTTCAAGTGAAGGTCAAGCAAATCATAGAGAAAGCAGACTGTATTGCAATCACCTCTGATGGGTGGTTGAATATTTGTGGGCATGGAATAATTAACTACATCATCTCCACCCCTCAACCAGTATTCTACAAGAGCACAGACACAAGGAACAACAAAAACACCGGTCTCTAAATTGCAGATGAGCTGAAGGCAGTCATCAATGACCTTGGCCCACAGAAGGTATTTGCACTGGTGACAGACAATGCTGCAAACATGAAGGCTGCTTGGTCTAAAGTGGAGGAGTCCTACCCTCACATCACACCCATTGGCTGTGCTGCTCATGCATTGAATATGCTCCTCAAAGACATCATGGCACTGAAAACAATGGATACACTCTATAAGAGAGCCAAGGAAATGGTTAGGTATGTGAAGTGTCAGTTATAGCAGCAATCTACATTGAAGCTGCCCAGCAACACCCATTGGGGTGGTGTTGTCATTATGTTTGACAGTCTGCTGGAGTGGAAGGAGTCTCTCCAAGAAATGGCCATGTCACAGTCTGCCGATATGGACAACACCATCAAGAGGACCCTCCTGGATGATGTATTTTTGGAGAGAGTGGTAAGCAGCCTGAAACTCCTGAAACCTATAGCAGTAGCCATTGCACGGATTGAGGGAGACAATGCCATCCTGTCTGATGTTCAGACTCTGCTTGCAGATCCGTACTGCCCTGTCCACTTCACTGTTGCTCCAAGCAGAGGAAACTGCAGTTCTGAATACATCAAAATGCATGAAGACTTCTGCCTGAATCCCATACACGCCGCAGCGTACATGTTGGACCCCAAGTATGCTGGCAAGAGCATCCTGTCTGGTGTGGAGATCAACAAGGCCTATGGTGTTATCACTACCATGTCTCGCCACCTTGGCCTGGATTTATTACCTTTATTTAACTAGGCAAGTCAGTTAAGAACAAATTCTTATTTTCAATGACAGCCTAGGAACAGTGGGTTAACTGCCTTGTTCAGGGGCAGAACGACAGATCTGTACCTTGTCAGTTTGGGGATTCGATCTTGCAACCTTTCGGTTACTAGTCCAACGCTCTAACCACTAGGCAAGGTTCTTGGCAGTCTGGCGAAGTACACTTCCAAGCAAGGGCTTTGGCATGGAGATGCAATATGGCAGTTGTGCCAACATATCTCATCAGCCACCTGGTGAAAGGGACGTTGTGGATCTGAGGCTCTTTCCCCTGTTTCCTCCAAATTCCACCAACATCAGCCGCTTCAGAGCGCAACTGGTCCCCCAATATAAGGGGTGAAAAATTTGGCAATCCTGGCAAATAGTTTAGTTTCTAGACTATCATTTTACAGATGTATGTTGAAAAGGTTTTTGGGAGATGCGATGGATCATTCAATATTCCCTTTATTTTGTTGTTCAGTGAAATAATCCTATGTGAAGAGTCAACTAATTTAATTAACGTTCAATTCGTAACTAAACTGTTGTTTTTTTCTATTGGAAGGATTTTAAAATGTCCAATTATGTCTACTTATGATAAGGTAAAATGTGTATGTTTCTGTCTCCATATGATATGGTAAATATATCCAATGCAAAAAACATCTCCATTTAAATGGTGTTAATATTAATTTGCATATATTTCTGTTAATTCCCATATATTCCCGTTAATTCCCACGGAAAAAGTTTCCACCTCTGAATATTCCCCAAAATGTGAAACCCTGCCCATATCCTAAACCTAAACTTAACCCTTACCGTAAATCTAAACCATAATGCTAGCAAGCAGTTGCATATCAACAGATAGATCCATTTGATTACACAAAGATGGTCAAACTATTTCAACATGGAAATATACAAAGGGTAAACAAAAGTTCTGCTCAGTTCATCTGCTTAGAAGAAAACTGCTCACATACAATATTTAACATACAAACAATATTTAACAATATTCAATGGAACATGGGGTTTGTTCCAGTTTTTGAATTTCAAATACCCCGTCCCGACAGACTCGCCTCATGTGCATTAGGAGACACAGGCCCTTTAAAGAAAGTGCATTGGACATCTTTATACAAGACAGACTTCAGTAACATAACAAAACATTCACAACCAAATGACATCTGAAGATTAAAAGGATTGGGGTAAAAAGTAAGTGCATTGGACATCCTTATATAAGACAGCCTTCAGTAATAAAACTGCATACGAAAATCAAGATGTGTAAATTTGTTTGTCTACATGTCATTTTAAATACAATGTAGATATTGGAGTAAATCTATTCTGGGTTAAGACAAGTAATATGAGTAAGGGCAAATATCATAAGCTTGCAAAATGAGTTTGAATAAGACATAAGATTAACACTGCATTTATAAGGGTTGGTTTTACTATATCTAACTAGGCAAGTCAGTTAAGAACACATTCTTATTTTCAATGACGGCCTAGGAACGGTGGGTTAACTGCCTCGTTCAGGGGCAGAAAGACAGATGTTCACCTTGTCAGCTAGGGGGACCCAATCTTGCAACCTTACAGTTAACTAGTCCAATGCAATAACGACCTGCCTCTCTCGTTGCACTCCACAAGGAGACTGCCTGTTACGCAAATGCAGTAAGCCAAGGTAAGTTTCTAGCTAGCATTAAACTTATAAAAAAATTAATCATAATCACTAGTTAACTACACATGGTTGATGATATTACTAGATATTATCTAGCGTGTCGTATGTTGCATATAATCTGACTGAGCATACAAGTATCTAAGTATCTGACTGAGCGGTGGTAGGCAGAAGTAGGCGCGTAAACATTCATTCAAACAGCACTTTCGTACCTTCTGCAAGCAGCTCTTCTGTTGTGCGTCAAGCATTGCGCTGTTTATGACTTAAAACCTATCAACTCCCGAGATGAGGCTGGTGTGACCGAAGGGAAATGGCTGGCTAGTTAGCCCCGAGATGAGGCTGGTGTGACCGAAGGGAAATGGCTGGCTAGTTAGCGCGCGCTAATAGCGTTTCAAACTTCACTCGCTCTGAGCCTTGGGGTGGTTGTTTCCCTTGCTCTGCATGGGTAACACTTCGATGTGGTGGCTGTTGTCGTTGTGTTGCTGGTTCGAGCCCAGGGAGGAGCGAGGAGAGGGACGGAAGCTATACTGTTACACTGGCAATACTAAAGTGCCTATAAGAACATCCAATAGTCAAAGGTTAATGAAATACAAATGGTATAGAGGGAAATAGTCCTATAATTCCTATAATAACTACAACCTAAAACTTCTTAACTGGGAGTATTGAAGACTCATGTTAAAAGGAACCACCAGCTTTCATATGTTCTCATGTTCTGAGCAAGGAACTGAAATGTTAGCTTTCTTATATAGCACATATTGCACTTTTACGTTCTACTCCAACACTTTGTTTTTGCATTATTTAAACCAAATTGAACAGGTTTCATTATCTACTTGAGGCTAAATTGATTTTATTGATGTATTAAATTAAGTGTTAATTCAGTATTGTTGTAATTGTCATTATTATAAATACATGTTTTTTAAATTATTATTTAAATCGGTGAATTAATCGGTATCGGCTTTTTTGGTCCTCCAATAATCGGTATCGGCATTAAAATCATAAATGGTCGACCTCTAGTCAGAACAATATATTACCTTTAAAGGGACCAAGCCATCTCCCCACATTGCGTAATAACTCTACCCACAAGTATGTTTCTGGGCATGATCTTTGACCTGTTAAGCTCAACTATTACAGTGCTGCCTGGAGACAAAGCCACATTTTTTAGGAAGGTTACCCCAAACTAAGTGTTCAGTCTTGGGCGAAAGAGTCACAGCTTGAGTGAGCCTCACCCAATCTTGCCATCAACTTGCTGTCCCTTCTATCTTGTGACACTTGTCATCTTCTGCAGGAACTGCTCACCCTCTGGCGAGCAAGGCCATCCATGTTGTTGACGAGCTTCCAGTATTCGTCAGTGCCCTTCATCTCATGCAATAGATGCTTAATGACATTTGATCCCAGTAATGAGATCATCACACTGTCCAGGAACATCTAGGGTGGGCACTTTAACATCAAACCCATAGATTTGCATCTCCAAGTCATAGAAACACTTTGAGGTCTTCTTCCCCCCCATGACCCATTAACACTAACTCTGTAGGAGGCTGATAATGCTGAGGAAGGGCACCTGCTTCCAAAAGCCTCTTCTCCACATGTTCACTCAATGTACAGGCCATAGACCGTGTCAAGCATGCCCTAAGCCGCACGTTCCCATGTACAGACGGAGGTATAAAACAAATCTGAAAAAGCCACAACCACTAGTGAACCTAACATAACAATTCTCTCCTTTCGCGTCAGAGCACAAAATCTCATATGTTTTCTCGAGATCATCTAATTCTTTCTGGAGGGCAGACAGTTGAACACCCACATTTCCCCCTTCACCTGTGGGTGAAGATCCGCCGTGGCGGAGATCTTTGTGGGCTATACTCGGCCTTGTCTCAGGATGGTAAGTTGGTGGTTGAAGATATCCCTCTAGTGGTGTGGGGGCTGTGCTTTGGCAAAGTGGGTGGGGTTATATTCTTCCTGTTTGGCCCTGTCCGGGGGTGTCCTCGGATGGAGCCACAGTGTCTCCTGACCCCTCCTGTCTCAGCCTCCAGTATTTATGCTGCAGTAGTTTATGTGTTGGGGGGCTAGGGTCAGTTTGTTATATCTGGAGTACTTCTCCTGTCCTATTCAGTGTCCTGTGTGAATTTAAGTGTGCTCTCTCTAATCTCTAATTCTCTCTCTCTCTCTCTCTCTCTCTGAGGACCTGAGCCCTAGGACCATGCCTCAGGACTACCTGACATGATGACTCCTTGCTGTTCTGCCTTATTATTATTTGACCATGCACGTCATTTATGAACATTTGAACATCTTGGCCATGTTCTGTTATAATCTCCACCCGGCACAGCCAGAAGAGGACTGGCCACCCCACATAGCCTGGTTCCTCTCTAGGTTTTGGCCTTTCTATGGAATTTTTCATAGCCACCGTGCTTCTACACCTGCATTGCTTGCTGTTTGGAGTTTTAGGCTGGGTTTCTGTACAGTACTTTGAGATATCAGCTGATGTACGAAGGGCTATATAAATACATTTGACTTGGTGTGTCAGTTTAACGGTTGCTGCTGTGGTGAGTTTCTCTGCTGTTGTGGTGGGTGTCTCTCACCACCGGGATTGGCATAGCGTTCCCGCTGTTTTGGACAATTTGACTTCCAATGATCTGGGGGAAAGCACCAGAGGCACAGGTTCTCATGTCTACAGTGCATCACAGTGGAGTGATCTGTTGAGCCACAAACCCTGCATTCCCTACGCCTGAAGGGTTGGGCGGGGAAAGATGGTGCCTTGACCTGTGTCTGTGAAACCATCACGTGTGGTATGCTCTTCTCTAAGGTATGTTCAAGCAGGTGAATGAGTCTCTCGATACTTGCCCTCTGCCCATCTTGTTTGGAGAATGTGAGAGAAGTGTCACTGCACGCACCAGCATTGACGCCGCCTTCAAACTGAGTTATCTGGGGATGCACTGTTACTTGCTTTGAGGATACAGAGGTAGACACATGGTGGCCTTTCTGCTGCGTTCATGTTCATTGATTCTCTCCTGTAATTCACTCTCAGTCCATTTCTCAGCAGACTTGTATTGGAATACTGCTGCCAGTTTGGGGTCAGGGCAGTATGTTACAAACATCCTGGCGACATCTGAGTTGGAGTTGTCAATCTTCTTACCTTGTCTCTTAAGGCCCTTGTCAGCAACATCTACGGCCTTGTTCAATCGAACCCAATACTCCATAACAGCCTCTCCGGGTACAGGTTTAGCATTGTAAAAATCAGCCAAAGGCATGTATGAATAGGCCAATTCGCTGAAATTCTGTTTCAGAATGTCAAATACAATCTCTGGCTTCTCTGTAGGATCAACAGTTGTCTCATTGCGATAATCGACTAATCATCCCTTCCTCCTCAAATACATTCTCATCAACTCCTCCCATTCATGAATGGAGCATTTGTCTGTACCATCTCCTCTATATGTAGGAGGTTCCTTCATGTCTGATTGCATGATGAACTTAATTTTTACTGAGGTCTACATATCCTACTGACTCTGAATGATGATCACTTATCTTCTCTGTACTTACGGGTGGCTCATAAGTACTGGACCTGCCACTCTGTAGTTATTCCCTAATGGAGCTTATAAAATGCCATGCCACTAAAGTTAGGTTAAAATGTCTGTTGATGAACACACTTCTATGTTAGTTAACCATAAACAGCGCTCTCAATTTTACATTTACATTTAAGTCATCGTTTTCAGAAAAAGTCAGGAAAGAAAATATACTGCAGTTGCGCTTTTGCCACAAGGTGGCAAGAGTACCTCAATGATGTATTGTAAACAGAGTCTTAAAGAGCAGCAGCGCCGCGGTGATTGAGCTGACGTCGATCAACGATGAATCCGGGTCTAGAAGGCACCAATGTAACCGGTGCTGTACTGCACCGCTGTTACTCTGGGTTGTATATGTGGTTGATTGAGACTATAGACGGGGACTTTGGAGATCAGAGAGTTTTAACAAAGCAGAATTCACTCTGCATCCTGCATCCAAAAGAAAATAAAACATTTGTTGAGCACATATGTTCCGCGAATCGTCGCCTCTTTCTACAACAGATACACAATAGGAGGGACTGGGATCATTCGAGGAGCTAGCCATCATTCACACATACAATAGCCTGCTGATACCTTAGCTAGCTATTAACCACATGTTGAATTCAGAATGTTGATATCATCCTAAAAAGTACAATTACATCTTAACTATTACCATCCACTTGAGTAACCTCTAAATAGACAACATTATTCATGAACAAAACACTGTGTATGACTTTGTGCTTAAAATAATCAAACTTTTCTGAAGACAGAAAAAGCGAGCCAACCTCTCAAAGTGCATGAAAATTATTTGAGCACGCAGGGCAACACGTAAGTACACACTCCCCTTCTCCCAAGATGCAGGCATGCATAATAACAAATCAACACGACATATGAACCTAGTGAAATTCACAAAGTACTTTTAACTGTTAAACAAGATTCCTGTCGGTGGGGGAAATATTTGGCACGTAGTCTGGATGTAGATGGTCATTTACGTGGAACCCTGAAATAAACGTACGTTTTTGTATTTGGTACAATTTACCTAGCTAAACAAATCCTCAGAAGCAGCCAAGTCATTGGAGTTGTTTGCTTAATCTCCTATATTTAGCTACCATTACGGATATGCTTGGTCCCAGTTTCCCTATCTCATCCTCTCGCCGAATGGCCTGAAGCCATAAGGCTCTTCTTTTTGGATCTCTTGTGGTAAGGAAGGCGTGCGAACCGGAGACCTGGGTTTTTAGAACTATTACTGGTGCAGTATGTGACACAGCATCTTTTCGGCATACTTTTTGCCGAAACGGTCAAGAAAAGTGATCAAAGTTAGCGACGTGATAATTCGCTGCACAGAAAATGCTTTGTTTTACCCCAAAAAGGGGCACAGACCTGACGACGCATTTTGTTTATATTTTTGGGACGAATTACCGGTCGTCTGTGAATTACTTAAATGTTGTCCATATCTTGTAGTTTGAATATGATTTTGCCCCATAGAAAATGTATTTGGGACATGGAAAGTTCATGTTTTTTTTTAAATAAATGTGAGCATTTTGTTTATATTTTTTGGAGGTATTACTGGCTTACCTCAACTAACCTGTACCCCCGCGTACTGACTCGGTACCGGTACCCTCTGTATATATCCTCATTATTGTTATGTTACTTTTTATAATTTTTTACTAAAGTTGATTTGGTCAATATTTTCTTAACTCTTCTTGAACTACACTGCTGGTTGCTAAATTGTAATTACTTCGCCACCATTGGCCTATTTATTGCCTTACCTCCTTACTTCATTTCCACACACACTGCATACAGATTTTTTTATTGTGTTATTGACTGTACGTCTGTTTATCCCATGTGTAACTCTGTGTTGCACTGCTTTGCTTTATCTTGGCCAAGTCGCAGTTGTAAATGAGAACTTGTTCTCAACTAGCCTTCCTGGTTAAATAAAGGTGAAATACAATTTTTTAAAAGGGCTTTTAAGTAAGCATTTCATGGTAAGGTCTGCACTTGTTGTATTCGGGGGCATGTGACAAAGTTTGATTTGATTTGTCTGTGTCGTGGGTGGCTCTTCGAAGCATGTTGCCAATCAAGGGTGTTATCTCTGGGGTGGTGCTAGAAGTAAATGCAAAGGATATAAGTGAAGAATTGGATCAAGTGGTTAGGACAGAACGACTGAACCGCATGGTAGACATATTGTTTTTTGATGAATGGTCTCTCCCTTCTCAAGTGTATTTTGGTTAAATGAGATCTCCTGTGAGAGCCTTCATGCCCAAACCCATGTATTGTGATACATTTGACACCAAATAATTTACATGTATGTAGAAGGGAGGAGTATTTTATGCAAGGTGAGCCTAAATGCTGCAATTGTGGTGGTGAACATGCACCCGAATTCTTGAAATGTCCTGTTAGGATGAAGGAGACAGAGGTGGCAAGAATAAGGGCTGTCCAGAGTGTCTCCTATCCGGAGGCGTCGCGAAGAGTGGAAGAAGAAAGGTGTGAAGCTGAAGAAGTAATTGTAGTAGGAGTAGAGATGATGTTCCTTGTCAACACAGGGATCCTGACATGTTGCATGTTAGAAGGTGGACTTTTTGTTACTTTGGTTATCAATTGCACAGCACAAACGTAGAGTAAGTCACAGACAATAGGCATTGTGAATGTGGCTGATCAATAACTTTTCTTCAGAGGAATTGCAAGGAATCCTCTCGATGAATGCTTCTTCCTCACAGGCACATGAGTCTGTAGGGATGTGATTTGAATGTGACTGAAGGAGTGGGATGGTTGTTCAGATGTATTTTTGTATTATCCCCCCGCAATGGAATAGTGGGTGGCGGCAATACACCAATAGTTGTCGTCTGCCACAAAGCTTTAAAGAAAAAGAAGATGCTCCGGTGTCCACCTGATGGGGCTGTTTATTAATCCTGACATTGTAATGCATAAGGCATGAGCAGACAATCAAAGTTTTGAGTGCGGCAGTGCTTTAGTGTTATTGCACTTTTGGTTTATTCTAGTTTCAATGAAATGCATATGTAGCCTAAATGATTTAACTGAACACGTGAATATTTAACATATTGTAGAAGTAACATGGCGCCTCGTAGGACAGTTGCTTATTTGCACTAAAGGTTTTGGTCTATCTGCATTTAGTGTGCAGCTGTATCCATTTCCTGCACTTGTGTTTATGTGTAAATGAATGGATGTTATTTTGAATACTTAGCTAACTGAAATTAGATATCGTACACAGGCCGTTAGATTAGCTGACTTTGGTCTGCTCTACTTCTTCAACCTTTCATTGTTTTGCAGAAGGCCTACTTTTCAAGGCTGCAGTTTGAGGGGCCCTTACGCAACTATCAACCCTGAGAGAACCAGTTGGTAAGTCTTTCAACTTCATTGATAACATTATTTAACAGAAATGTCTTATAGAATACGTTTGGGATTTCCCCTGTTTTAGTTAGATGGTTCCTCCTTCTGGCCCATGAATAAAAGGCACAATCCTGAACTGTAACAATGCTCTGACGGGTGTCAAAAGATGACACATTGCCCTCATGAAATGTCTATTCTATTAGCTTATCTGATATGTTATTGACATTAAACAATAAGTGCAGGTATAAACCTACATGCAATAGCTTAAACATTCAAAATGGAAGGACATGGAACAGAGGTGAGTTGAAATTCACACATTGGGGTTGATGAGCTGAGGATTTCCATAATTTGTAGGATACATTCAGGATTTTTCATGTAGAATGGTTACTTGCCCTCAAAGTAGCCCATATGCAAGTAGAAACTAAATCAAATAGTGGTTCAGATTTTTTTTTTAACAGGTTAAAAAAAACACTCTGAAATGTTGCTGTACAAAGACAAATATTTAGGAATGGTGACATCAAGATTGATCTAATCGACTGATATGGTTCTATCATAATAATGTTTGGGCTATTGCCATAAGTACTAAAGGTATTTCCCCCCTTATAGACTGATGTTGAAATGAGAACTACAATGATTCCAGTGCAGTATTGTGACAATGGGTGACTTCATGACAATGGGTGACTTTTCAAAGTAAATATTTTTGGAGGGTTTCTTGTATTTTCGGATCGTTTGTTCATAGATTAACATCCTAATATTTTACAAAACACTTTTTATTTAACGCGCCGCCAAAATATATATATACAATATATATATACAGTACCAGTCAAAAGTTAGGGGACACCTACTCATTCAAGGGTTTTTCTTTATTTTTTTACTATTTTATACATTTTAGCATAATAGTGAAGACGTCAAAACTATGAAATAACACATAAGGAATCATGTTGTAACCAAAAAAAGTGTTAAACAAATCTAAAATTATTTTATATTTGAGATTCTTCAAAGTAGCCACACTTTGCCTTGATGACAGCTTTGCACACTCTTGGCATTCTCTCAGCCAGCTTCATGGGGAATACTTTTCCAACAATCTTGAAGGAGTTCCCACATATGATGAGCACTTGTTGGCTGCTTTTCCTTCACTCTACGGCCCAACTCATCCCAAACCATCTCGATTGGTTTGAGGTCGGGTGATTGTGGAGGCCAGCTCATCTGATGCAGCACTCCATCACTATCCTTGGTCAAATAGCCCTTACACAGCCTGGAGGTGTGTTGGGTCATTGTCCTGTTGAAAAACAAATGACAGTCCTGCTAAGTGCAAACCATGATGACGTATTGCTGCAGAATACTGTGGTAATAACCATGCTGGTTAAGTGTGCCTTGAATTTGAAATAAGTCACCGACAGTGACCAGCAAAGCACCCCCATACCATCACACCTCCTCCTCCGTGCTTCATGATGGGAATCGCACATTCCGAGATCATCCATTCACCTAGTCTGCGTCTCACAAAGACACGGCAGTTGGTACCAAAAATTCGGACTCGTCAGACTAAAGGACAGATTTCCAACGGTCTAATGTCCTTTGCTCGTGTTTCTTGGCCTAAGCAAGTGTTTTCTTCTTATTAGTGTCCTTTAGTAGTGGTTTATTTGCAGCAATTCGACCATGAAGGCTTGATTCACGCAGTCTCCTCTGGACAGTTGATGTTGAGATGTGTCTGTTCTTTGAATTCTGTGAAGCATTTATTTGGGCCGTAATCTTAAGTGCAGTTAACTCGACTTAATTTATCCTCTGCATCAGGGTTAACTCTGGGTCTTCCTTTCCAGTGACAGTCCTCATGAGAGCCAGTTTCATCATAGCGCTTGATGGATCTGATCTTGTGACTGCACTTAAAGTTTCAAAGTTCTTGCAATTTTACATATTGACTGACCTTCATGTCTTAAAGTAATGATGAACTGTCATTTCTATTTGCTTATTTGAGCTGTTCTTGCCATAATACGGACTTGGTCTTTTACCTTTTAGGGCTTACTTCTGTATAACACCCCTACCTTGTCACAACACAACTGATTAGCTCAATGGCATTAAGACATTCCACAAAGGTACTTTTAATAAGGCACTCCTATTAATTGAAACACATTCCAGGTGACTACCTGATGAAGCTGGTTGAGAGAATGGCAAAAGTGTGCAAAGTTGCCATCGAGGCAAAAGGTGGATATTTTGATTGAACACTTGTTTACAACATAATTCCACATGTGTTATTAAATAGGTTTGTCGTCTTCGCTGTTATTCCTCAATGTAATGTGGAAAATGTCTAGGGGTCTCATTGCACTGTATATATATGCCATTTGGTAGATGCCTTGACTTAGTCATGCGTGCATCCATTTTAAATATGGGTGTTTCCAGGAATCAAACCCACAACCCTGGCGTTACAAGCACCATGCTCTACCAACTGAGCTACAAAGGACCAATTGTTTTACTTTAAAGCATTACTTGCTATTAATTCTTTCTTAAGTAACAGGAGTTATTATTGAACAAAAATAATCTCCAATTTACAGAACAAAAACAATGTGCAGGTCTATATTTCTGTTTGTAGATAAAACCAAAATGTTTACTGTTGTTCCAAAGTACAGGAATGACTACTTATCTAATGCTATGCAACCATTACATTACTGCTACAGGTAGGGGGGGCACTAAAATATGTGTTCTGAAAATGAGCCATGTTGTGGATACAGTCACTAAAGTGGTAAACTTCATAAGAGCAAAATCTTTAAACCACGGGCAGTTTGTCTCACTGTTGAAAGAGACAGAGTGGGGTTATGCAGATCTCACCTACCACACAAACGTGAGATGGCTGAGTTTGGGGAAGGTGCTTAAAAAGGCGTGGGACCCGAAGTCAGAGATTGCTGAGTTTTTGCAAATGAAAGGAAAATACTGTATGTGGATTTCCCTCAGCTGCAAGATAAAGAATGGTTGGCTGATTTTGCCGACTGAGGGAAAATTACTCCTCCAGACCTGCCAAGTAGAAGCCAACAATCTCACCCACCTTCCGACACTACTGGTCTGTTGCCTATCAGATGACCAGCGGGAGAAGTATACATCGCTGCTGCGTGCTTTGAACGGTGAGTTTTCTCGTAGTTTTGAGGATTACAAAGTGTTGGAAAATGGCATGCTGTTGGTTGCCTCTCCTTTCACCTTCAATGTGGATAACAATCACACTGACTGTCTACTTGTGCTGATCGATCTTCAGTCTGATGCGGTGATTGGATAACTATTCAAAACAATGTCACTGACATCATCTCTAGATGAACAAAACTTTCCAAAGATTAGGAGTCATGCTCAGAAGATGTTTGTACTGTTTGGGTCAACCTATGTATGTGAACAGACATTTTCAGTGATGAAATATAACAAGTCAAGGCACAGATCATCTCTTACTGACTCTCACCTCTCAGCAATCCTGCGCATAGCGCAGTAATAATAATAATAATAATAGACTTAAACTATGTCATTTCTAGACACCCAAAGCACTTTCAGTGTAAGGGGAAACTCACCACCCTAACCCCACTTACATATGTCAAGTGTCAATGTGCAGCGGTTAGGACGGAGTCAGGCGCAGGACACAGATCTGAGTAAAAGACGTACTTTACTCGAAAAGATACAACAAATATTTCCACGCAGGGAAAACACACCAGCTCACAGAAGTCTTGAACACTAAACAAAGAACAAACACGCACAAAACCATGTGGGAACCAGAGGGTTAAATAGAGAATAAATTCTAACGTAATGGGAACCAGGTGTGTACAATCAAGACAAAACAAATGGAAAAAGAAACGTTGATCGGTGGCAGCTAGAAAGCCGGTGACGATGACCGCCGAACGCCGCCCGAACAAGGAGAGGCACCAACTTCGGCGGAAGTCGTGACAACATACTCATTATTCATATTTATTTTATTGGCCCATCCAAAAGTTACTTACATTTGTTTGTTTTTTTACAGATATTTATTACATATACAGTGGCTTCAGAAAGTTTTCACACCCCTTGACGTTTTCCAAATTTTGTTGTGCTACAGCCTGAAAGAAAAATGTATACAATTTAGATTTGAGTTTTTTTTAAACATTTTTACAAATGAATAAAAAACGAAAAGCCTTGAGTCAATAAGTATTCAACCCCTTTGTGATGACAAGCCTAAATAAGTTGCATGGACTCACTCTGTGTGCAATAATAGTGTTTAACATAACGTTGGAATGACTGCCTCATCTCTGTACCCCACACATACAATTATCTGTAAGGTCCTTCAGTCGAACAGTGAATTTCAAACACAGATTCAACCACAAAGACCAGGGAGGTTTTCTAATGCCTCACAAAGAAGGGCACCAATTGGTAGATGGGTAAAAATAGAAAAATGAGACTGAATATCCCTTTGAGCATGGTGACGTTATTAATTACACTTTGGATGGTGTATCAATACACCCAGTCACTATGAAGATACGGGCGTCCTTCCTAACTCAGTTGCCGGAGAGGAATGATAACGATCAGGTAATTCACCATAAGGCCAATAGTAACTTTAAACATTTCTGTTTTTACGTTGTCATTATGGGGTATTGTGTGTAGATTGATGAGCAATTTTTTAAAATCCATTTTAAAATAAGGCTATAACATAGCAAAATGTGGAAAAAGTCCAGGGGTCTGAATATTTTCCAAATGCACTGTACATAGGCAGGGATAAAGTGACTAGGCGACAGGATAGGCGATAAACAGTAACTGCAGTGTATGTTATGCGTCAAAAGAGTTTGAGCAAAAAGGGTCCATGCATATAGTCCGGGTACATATTGGTTAAGTATTTAACTGACTATTTAGCAGAGTTATAGTTTAGGGGTAGAAGCTGTTCAGGGTCCTGTTGGTTCCAGACTTGGTGCATCGGTGCTGTTTGCCGTACAGTAGCAAAGAGAACAGTCCGACTTGGATGGCTCAAACCATTTACTGTAATGGTTTGAAATGCAATTCATGAATGAAGTCGCCAGAGGGTGCTTTAGTCTATCTCACAGTATGAGACAGGAGGACTGAATATTCACAACGCAGTATACAGTACTTCTATCTTTAGAGTGAACTTTGCGTAAAGATTGCTCCAATTGTTTCTCATGTTAGTGTGACCCTAGAGGGTCACTTGGTGTCCAGTATGTGTGTAACCACAGTGTGTCCCTGCCGCTGGCCCTCCTGACCACGCCTCACCCCTCTGGCCTCATTATGGGAGGTGCTGGGGTGTCAGGTCAGCCCTCACCCCCTCTCCTCACACCTCCAACGGCACACTCTAGGGCCCAGTGCCCCCTCTCCCCCTCTCCTCTCTAGCACCTCGCACCTTGTTAGAGCCAGTCTCACCCTGAGAGGAAACACACTGCCTCTCCCAAAACTGAGACCTGTTCCCACACCACCACCTATAGACTACTACATACCTATAACACACAATAATTAAATTACAGAGGTAACATTGATAATACAGGTATTAAAACAACTTAGCTGTTCACTGACTGTCCAGAAGCATTTCGGAAACCATCGTTCCATTTTGATGAAGACATCTTGGCAACCTATAGAAATATAATACAAATACAACTCCTCAGAAACATGTTTGAAAATCATCAGAGACCAACACCAGAAGGATATGGGTGTAATTCCAAAACAAATCCTATATAAAAAATACATTTGGATATCCCTGGGAAGGAAATTAAATGTTTTTTTACAGCCGCATCCCTCTTTCCCTCTCACTGCCCAGTGATGACATGAGAATCCAAGATGCTGAATGTTAGGGGTATAAGAGTGTGGGCTATGTCGTATTGTATGTGTTGACTTTCATTGTTTCTCTACCAAATGAATACGGGTCAATACAGGGTCAGTGCAGTGGCTAAAAGTGTGTAGCTGAGCTTGTTCAGGCATGTGTGTGAGTGCCAGCAGGTCACAGTGAGAGTGTGTAGACTAGGTGCTGATGTGGGAACTCTGGGACATTGTAGTGTGTTTCTCCTGCATGAGACTGGCTCTAACAAGGTGCTAGGAGAAAGAGGGGGGGGGGGCTCTGGATCCTGGAGTGTGCTTGTGGTGGTGTGAGGGGAGGGAGTGAAGGCTGACCTGACACCCCAACACCTCCCCAAATGAGGCCAGAGGTGTGAGGTGTGGTCAGGAGGGCTAGAGGCAAAGTCACTCTGTGGTTACACATATACAGTACATTGTGGACACACAGTGACCGTCAATGGGGTATCATTACTTTTCATCATAGTGATATCTCTGTAATATTATAGTGTAATGTAATGCAGTGTGCTGTTGAACTACTTTAATGGACTGTAAACATTTCTTAACTTTTGGGTAAATGCTCATTTTGGTCTCTTTGTTTTTATTTATTTGAATACATTTATTTTATTTTAATTACATTTTTATGTAACCTTTATTTAACTAGGCAAGTTAAAAACCGGTTCCGGTTTGGAGCGAGTGGTCGCATCGGCGCATCGGCGCTTCGCTCCCGCAGGTAGTATAACTTTTTACATTTCATTATATTTCATTATAGCACAACGGTTTGATTTGTCTAATCTTAGCAATTTCTTCTCAGCTAGCTACATAGCCGTCTTTGTATCAAAGATAATTGCGTAATTAGGACGGCGTAATTATCGTATTTCGCCGTCCTAACGTAGTCTTCACTAGCCAGCTAGCTAACGTCCACTGATTAGCTGCACTGGGAAAACTATTACACTCAACTGAACGACTTGATTAGTGTAGTGTTAGCTAGCTACATAGCTGTCTTTGCTGTCTTCGTATCCTCGTTCCAAGATAATTGTGTTGTTTAGGTTTAGAGTGTGTAGTCTTAGAGTAATTATCTTAATTTACCGAGGTTAGCTAGCCAGCTATTTGTCGTCCTTAACGTAGGAGATTATGCTAGCTAGCCAACAGCTAGCCAACGCTAGCCAACGTCTTCTGAATAGAACTCAACAACCCGGTCGCATTCACAGGTAGTATCACATTTTCATTTCATTTCATTACAGTACAACGGTTTGATTTGTTTGATCGTAGCTAGCTACTTAGCTAGCTACATAGCCGTCTTTGTATCAAAGATAATTGTGTAGTCTAGAGCGATTTTCTAGGTTAGCTAGCCAGCTATTGTCGTTCTTTTAACGCAACGTAACGTAAACAACACTGCCAACTAGCCAGCTAGCCCCCGAATAGCAGCACTGCAGAAACTATTACACTCAACGGAACGACTTGATTAGTGTAGTGTCAACAACGCACCCACTGCCAGCTAGACTACTTCAGCAGTACTGTATCATTTTAATCATTTTAGTCAATAAGATTCTTGCTACGTAAGCTTAACTTTCTGAACATTCGAGACGTGTAGTCCACTTGTCATTCCAATCTCCTTTGCATTAGCGTAGCCTCTTCTGTAGCCTGTCAACTATGTGTCTGTCTATCCCTGTTCTCTCCTCTCTGCACAGACCATACAAACGCTCCACACCGCGTGGCCGCGGCCACCCTAATCTGGTGGTCCCAGCGCGCACGACCCACGAGGAGTTCCAGGTCTCCGGTAGCCTCTGGAACTGCCGATCTGCGGTCAACAAGGCAGAGTTCATCTCAGCCTATGCCTCCCTCCAGTCCCTCGACTTCTTGGCACTGACGGAAACATGGATCACCACAGACAACACTGCTACTCCTACTGCTCTCTCTTCGTCCGCCCACGTGTTCTCGCACACCCCGAGAGCTTCTGGTCAGCGGGGTGGTGGCGCCGGGATCCTCATCTCTCCCAAGTGGTCATTCTCTCTTTCTCCCCTTACCCATCTGTCTATCGCCTCCTTTGAATTCCATGCTGTCACAGTTACCAGCCCTTACAAGCTTAACATCCTTATCATTTATCGCCCTCCAGGTTCCCTCGGAGAGTTCATCAATGAGCTTGATGCCTTGATAAGCTCCTTTCCTGAGGACGGCTCACCTCTCACAGTTCTGGGCGACTTTAACTTCCCCACGTCTACCTTTGACTCATTCCTCTCTGCCTCCTTCTTTCCACTCCTCTCTTCTTTTGACCTCACCCTCTCACCTTCCCCCCCTACTCACAAGGCAGGCAATACGCTCGACCTCATCTTTACTAGATGCTGTTCTTCCACTAACCTCATTGCAACTCCCCTCCAAGTCTCCGACCACTACCTTGTATCCTTTTCCCTCTCACTCTCATCCAACACCTCCCACACTGCCCCTACTCGGATGGTATCGCGCCGTCCCAACCTTCGCTCTCTCTCCCCCGCTACTCTCTCCTCTTCCATCCTATCATCTCTTCCCTCCGCTCAAACCTTCTCCAACCTATCTCCTGATTCTGCCTCCTCAACCCTCCTCTCCTCCCTCTCTTTGACTCTCTATGTCCCCTATCCTCCAGGCCGGCTCGGTCCTCCCCTCCCGCTCCGTGGCTCGATGACTCATTGCGAGCTCACAGAACAGGCCTCCGGGCAGCCGAGCGGAAATGGAGGAAAACTCACCTCCCTGCGGACCTGGCATCGTTTCACTCCCTCCTCTCTACATTTTCCTCCTCTGTCTCTGCTGCTAAAGCCACTTTCTACCACTCTAAATTCCAAGCATCTGCCTCTAACCCTAGGAAGCTCTTTGCCACCTTCTCCTCCCTCCTGAATCCTCCTCCCCCTCCCCCCCTCCTCCCTCTCTGCAGACGACTTCGTCAACCATTTTGAAAAGAAGGTCGACGACATCCGATCCTCGTTTGCTAAGTCAAACGACACCGCTGGTTCTGCTCACACTGCCCTACCCTGTGCTCTGACCTCTTTCTCCCCTCTCTCTCCAGATGAAATCTCGCGTCTTGTGACGGCCGGCCGCCCAACAACCTGCCCGCTTGACCCTATCCCCTCCCTTCTTCTCCAGACCATTTCCGGAGACCTTCTCCCTTACCTCACCTCGCTCATCAACTCATCACTGACCGCTGGCTACGTCCCTTCCGTCTTCAAGAGAGCGAGAGTTGCATCCCTTCTGAAAAAACCTACACTCGATCCCTCCGATGTCAACGATTACAGACCAGTATCCCTTCTTTCTTTTCTCTCCAAAACTCTTGAACGTGCCGTCCTTGGCCAGCTCTCCCGCTATCTCTCTCTGAATGACCTTCTTGATCCAAATCAGTCAGGTTTCAAGACTAGTCATTCAACTGAGACTGCTCTCCTCTGTATCACGGAGGCGCTCCGCACTGCTAAAGCTAACTCTCTCTCCTCTGCTCTCATCCTTCTAGATCTATCGGCTGCCTTCGATACTGTGAACCATCAGATCCTCCTCTCCACCCTCTCCGAGTTGGGCATCTCCGGCGCGGCCCACGCTTGGATTACGTCCTACCTGACAGGTCGCTCCTACCAGGTGGCGTGGCGAGAATCTGTCTCCTCACCACGCGCTCTCACCACTGGTGTCCCCCAGGGCTCTGTTCTAGGCCCTCTCCTATTCTCGCTATACACCAAGTCACTTGGCTCTGTCATAACCTCACATGGTCTCTCCTATCATTGCTATGCAGACGACACACAACTAATCTTCTCCTTTCCCCCTTCTGATGACCAGGTGGCGAATCGCATCTCTGCATGTCTGGCAGACATATCAGTGTGGATGACGGATCACCACCTCAAGCTGAACCTCGGCAAGACGGAGCTGCTCTTCCTCCCGGGGAAGGACTGCCCGTTCCATGATCTCGCCATCACGGTTGACAAATCCATTGTGTCCTCCTCCCAGAGCGCTAAGAACCTTGGCGTGATCCTGGACAACACCCTGTCGTTCTCAACCAACATCAAGGCGGTGGCCCGTTCCTGTAGGTTCATGCTCTACAACATCCGCAGAGTACGACCCTGCCTCACACAGGAAGCGGCGCAGGTCCTAATCCAGGCACTTGTCATCTCCCGTCTGGATTACTGCAACTCGCTGTTGGCTGGGCTCCCTGCCTGTGCCATTAAACCCCTTCAACTCATCCAGAACGCCGCAGCCCGTCTGGTGTTCAACCTTCCCAAGTTCTCTCACGTCACCCCGCTCCTCCGTTCTCTCCACTGGCTTCCAGTTGAAGCTCGCATCCGCTACAAGACCATGGTGCTTGCCTACGGAGCTGTGAGGGGAACGGCACCTCAGTACCTCCAGGCTCTGATCAGGCCCTACACCCAAACAAGGGCACTGCGTTCATCCACCTCTGGCCTGCTCGCCTCCCTACCACTGAGGAAGTACAGCTCCCGCTCAGCCCAGTCAAAACTGTTCGCTGCTCTGGTCCCCCAATGGTGGAACAAACCTCCTCACGACGCCAGGACAGCGGAGTCAATCACCACCTTCCGGAGACACCTGAAACCCCACCTCTTTAAGGAATACCTAGGATAGGATAAGTAATCCCTCTCACCCCCCCCCTTTAAGATTTAGATGCACTATTGTAAAGTGACTGTTCCACTGGATATCATAAGGTGAATGCACCAATTTGTAAGTCGCTCTGGATAAGAGCGTCTGCTAAATGACTTAAATGTAAAATGTAAATGTTAAGAACAAATTCTTCTTTTACAATGATGGCCTACCCCGGCCAAACCTAACCCTATGGAACTCCCGATCATGGCCAGTTGTGATACATTTATACTCATACTGTAAGCCTACATCGACTGTCTCTGAATATAACAGACTGTGGACCTAATGTGTCACTCAACACTGTATCTACTATAAAACTTCAATTAATAGCCCGGGCGTTTATTTGCTTAAATCACTGAACACAAGCTTGAAACAGGCTTCTATTTGAGCCAGGCATTTATTTCCTTAATTCACACAGCTTTTGCTCATTTGCATAGTTAAATGTTTAATTTCAGCATTCACTTCCAGTATTTGAATACATTTCTTCATTTCCTGCACCATTATTGCGTTATCATTAACTCACTGTGTCACAGTAACTGTGCATTTTCGGCAGTTCTTCCTTTCACCACTATAGGGCGATCGTCCAATTTCTTGGGGGGGTGCTAAAGCTAACATATGGAATTATTTTAAGAAGGTCATAACACCATTTAGCTATTTGATTTAGAATTGTTGCACCCCTTTAGATATAACTTTTGTTAGGTATAATAATGTTAGTCCATAGAAACGCATTGAATAAATTAATAAATGGCAAAAAAGACAGGCAAAAAATAAATCACGAATAAGGTTTTGAAGTGTCTGTCCTATATCTAGGATATATAAAAAAGCTCAAATATTTTTGTTTTTTTTGGATACATATTTATTATTTTTGTTAGAATCCTCTACCTCCATGCATCCATTCATTTGTATGGGTTAGCTTCAGATGAGTCCCATGACACTTGTTTTCTGGATGTCTCATGGTCTGACAAACAACGCTGTAGCTCGCCCAACTTCCCCCGAAGGCCCACATAGGCAGATGGCGGCTAATTGAGACGCACGCAGCCCAAGCAAAATGATATCTCTAGCTTAAACTGGGGATTTTTATTTGATTCTGTCACTTCGATTGACGGACTCTTAAGGATTTTAAGGGAGTTATCTACAGGGAGGAAAAACTTATGACAGGAATCCCAGGCGTGTTTAGTGCCCATCGCTTGACCTGCATGTTGGATGGAAGAAAGAAAGCAAGAAAGTTATGTGAAGCTGGGGTATATGAAGTACGCAGTAAGAGCTTTTGTCCCCAAGCTTTCAAGGATTTTGCCACGTTTCAAGTGTGTTCAGACGGGTGGAATATACAGAAGATCGGAGTGAAGAATGGCCGCGTTGCATTTGTGGTGGGGATCATGACCCAGAGTTCATGGAGCACCCTGTAAGGGTGAAGGAGGTTAAGGTGGCAAAAGTTAGGGCGGTCTATCGGATCTCCTATGCGGAGGCCATCAAAATATTTGAGAGAGCAAGTGAAGTTGAAGAAATTGTAGTGGTATCACCAATGCCCAAGGTGAATAGGCCTATTTGTCAACCAAGAGAAGCAAGACATGCTGTATGTAAAGAAAGTGTATTTTGTTGCGTTCTTTGCAACTGTGATAAACTGTACAGCTAAAGTGGTGTAGAGTGGTGGGGTCATTTCCGGTCACAACTTGCAGACTTGTTTACGTGTTGCTGTGTTTTGTTGCCAACCTTACTTTGCTACCTGACAACTTTACAGTTTTTACTTTTTAATTACCGTTTATATTTTTTGTTTTTCCCTCACTCAACTTTTTTTCATTCAACTTTTTCACTCTTGACACTTTATCTTGACATGGTTCGTCAGGACCTCCAACAGCCGAAGCTAAGTAGTAACATTAACATGATGCCTTCTATTGCAGTCGCTGTACTCATAATATACAGGAGAACGATCACCTTATGGCGAGGATACCTGTGCTGCAAGCCCAGCTTCAGACGCAATTGTTAGGCAAGGGTAATTTCAGTGTAGGAAAGGATGAAACAGCGTCTGTGCCACCAGTAAGTACAGATAGTAGTATAAATACCCTCGCACGGTCCCCGCAGCCGGACAAATTTCTCATGGCTTCTGGAGGGAAATGCTGAAGGAATGCTCAACCTGTGTCGCTCATTCAGCCGACAGAAACTTTCAACCGGTTCTCCCCATTAAGTAACGAGTCAGAGTCCAAGCCTTCTCTGGTCTCTACTCCTCCCGTTATGAGGTCTGAGACGCCGAAGCCTCCCACCATTAGCTCTCTGTCTCTGGCCCCCTCCCAGTTAGGGGGAGTGATGAGCTCTACAGCAGAGTCTCACAACTCAATCGTAGGTTGAAAACTGTTTTCTGCCCCACCCAAAAGATAGAATTTGTAGATAATTGGCCCTCTTTCTGGGACTCACCCACAAACAGGACCAAGCCTGGCCTGCTGAGGAGTGATGGACTCCATCCTAGCTGGAGAGGTGCTCTCATCTTATTTATGAACATAGACATGGCTCTAACTCTCCTAGCTCCACAATGAAATAGGGTGCAGGCCAGGCAGCAGGCTGTTAGCCAGCCTGCCAGCTTAGTGGAGCCTGCAACTAGCATAGTCGTTGTAGGCAGCTCAGCTATCCCCATTGAGACCGTGTCTGTGCCTCGACCTAGGTTGGGCAAAACTAAACATGGCGGTGTTCGCCTTAGCAATCTCACTGGAGTAAAGACCTCCTCCATTCCTGCCATTACTGAAAGAGATTGTGATACCTCACATCTCAAAATAGGGCTACTTAATGTTAGATCCCTCACTTCCAAGGCAGTTATAGTCAATGAACTAATCACTGATCATAATCTTGGTGTAATTGGCCTGACTGAAACATGGATAAATCCTGAGGAATTTACAGTGTTAAATGAGGCCTCACCTCCTGGCTACACTCGTGACCATTCCCCCGCGCAATGGTGAAGGTGTTGCTAAAATTTCTTAAAAAAAAATGTTTTTTATACTACTATCTGTACTTACTGGTGGTACAAATGCTGTTTCATCCTTTCCTACACTTAAATTACCCTTCGTCTTTTGAGCTTCTAGTCATGAAATCTCTGCAGCCTACTCAATCACTTTTTATAGCTACTGTTTACAGGCCTCCTGGGCCATATACAGCGTTCCTCACTGAGTTCCCTGAATTCCTATCGGACCTTGTAGTCATAGCAGATAATGTTCACATTTTTGGTGATTTTAATATTCACATGGAAAAGTCCACAGACCCATTCCAAAAGGCTTTCGGAGCCATCATCGACTCTGGACCTACTCACTGTCAGTCATACTCTGGTCCTAGTTTTGTCCCATGGAATAAATGTTGTGGATCTTAATGTTTTTCCTCATAATCCTGGACTATCGGACCACCATTTTATTATGTTTGCAATCGCAACAAATAATCTGCTCAGACCCCAATCAAGGAGCATCAAAAGTCGTGCTATAAATTCTCAGACAACCCAAAGATTCCTTGATGCCCTTCCAGACTTCCTCTGCCTACCCAAGGACGTCAGAGGACAAAAGCGGAAACGGAAATGGCGCCACACCAAACTGGAAGTCTTCCGACTAGCTTGAAAGACAGTACCGTGCAGTATCGAAGAGACCTCACTGCTGCTCGATCATCCTATTTTTCCAACTTAATTGAGGAAAATAAGAACAATACGAAATTTATTTTTGATACTGTCGCAAAGCTAACTAAAAAGCAGCATTCCCCAAGAGATGATGGCTTTCACTTCAGCAGTAATAAATTCATGAACTTTGAGGAAAATATCATGATCATTAGAAAGCAAATGACTGACTCCTCTTTAAATCTGCATATTACTCCAAAGCTCAGTTGTCCTAAGTCTGCACAACTCTGCCAGGACATAGGATCAAGAGAGACACTCAAGTGTTTTAGGTCTATATCTCTTGACACAATGATGAAAATAATCATGGCCTCTAAACCTTCAAGCTGCATACTGGACCCTATTCCAACTAAACTACTGAAAGAGATGCTTCCTGTGCTTGGCCCTCCTATGTTGAACATAATAAACGGCTCTCTATCAGCCGGATGTGTACCATTGCTTGCTGTTTGGGGTTTTAGGCTGCGTTTCTGTACACCACTTTGAGATATCAGCTGATGTACGAAGTGCTATATAAATACATTTGATTTGATTTGAATGACAACAAGATCAGTCTGATGATGCTGTGACACACCGGCCCAGACCATGACGGACCATCCACCTCCAAATCGATCCCACTCCAGAGTACAGGCCTCGGTGTAACGCTCATTCTTTCGACGATACACGCGAATCTGCCCATCACCCCTGGTGAGACCAAATCACGACTCGTCAGTGAAGAGCACTTTTTGACAATCCTGTCTGGTCCAGAGACGGTGGGTTTGTGCCCATAGGCGACGTTGTTGCCGGTGATATCTGGTGATGACCTGCCTTACAACAGGCCTACAAGCCCTCAGTCCAGCCTCTCTCAGCCTATTACGGACAGTCTGAGCACCGATGGAGGAATTGTGCGTTCCTGCTGTAACTCGGGCAGCTGTTGTTGCCATCCTGTACCTGTCATGCAGGTGTGATGTTTGGATGTACCGATCGTGTGCAGGTGTTTTTACACATGGTCTGCCACTGCGAGGACGATCAGCTGTCCGTCCTGTCTACTTGTAGCAGTGTGTTAGGCGTCTCACAGTCCGGACATTGCAATTTATTGCTTACCGTCTGTAAGCTGTTAGTGTCTTAACAGGTGCATGTTCATTTATTGTATATGGTTCATTGAACAAGCATGGGAAACAGTGTTTAAACCCTTTACAATGAAGATCTGCGATGTTATTTGGATTTTTACTAATTATCTTTGAAAGACAGGGTCCTGAAAAAAAAGTTTATTTTTTTGCTGAGTGTATATCCCTATAGTTTTGCTCAAAACCAACAGAAAACAACTCCCATTTCACAAATTGATCAGCCTAAATGATTCGCTACTTAAATGCATAGTTTTCTCCAATTTAAACCTGGTCTTTATTGTCTGTCTATTGTACAAGACAAAACAGCCAAAAATATAAACGCAACATGCAACAGTGTCAAAGATTTTACTGAGTTACAGTTCATAGAAGGAAATCAATCAATTGAAATAAATAAATGATGGCCTAATCTATGGATTTCACATGACTGGCCCACCCACTTGGGAACCAGGCCCAGCCAATCAGAATAATTCTTCCCCACAAAAGGTCTTTATTACAGACAGAAATTCTCCTCAGTTTCATCAGCTGTCCGGGTGGCTTGTCTCAGATGTGTAGGTCCTGGGCTGGTGTGTTGACATGTGGTCTGTGGTTGTGAGGCTGGTTGGACGTACTGCCAAATTCTCTAAAATAATTTTGGAAGTGGTTTAAGGTTAAAAAAAATGAACACTCAATTATTTGGCAACGGCTCGGGTGGATATTCCTGCAGTCAGCATGCCAATTGCATGCTCCCTCATCTTGAGGCACCTGTGGCACTGTGTTGCGTGACAAAACTGCACATTTTTGAGTTGCCTGTTATTGTCCCCAGCACAAGGTACACCTATGTAATGAGCATGCTGTTTAATCATCTTCTGGATATGCCACACCTGTCAGGTGGATGGATTATCTTTGCAAAGAAGAAATGCTCACTAACAGGGATGTAAACCAATTTGTGCACAACATTTGAGAAAATAAGCTTATTTCAGCTCATGAAACATGGGACCAACACTTTACATGTTGCCTTTATATTTTTGTTCAGTGTATATTAGTTGTCTAAAACTCAAGAAGTTTTGAAAAACAGAGGTAAAATTTGGATCTTTGTACCTTTCTAACTCCCATCCTCTTGGGATGAGCCCAACCAAAACAGAACTCATCTCCAATATGGCAAAACCTGCAGTCAAAACAAAATGTGTGCTTGGGCTATACACTGGCTAAACACAAAACACAAAACTTTTTGGACTGCCCACCCTTGAAAAACAATCTGCAACCAAGTTGTCCTTAATGCAGACATGTCTGATTTGAAGGGGAAACTCCTGCAATATGAGACTCCAGCTATTGTGGCCTTTTGCATGAAAACAAGAGGATTAGGATCGGTATAGACCACAAGATGGGTAGAGACCAACACATAATAAAACACTATCTGAGGAAGCTCAAAAGCTGAAAATAATGTCTCTTTGCTATTTTTCTTAGACATAGCGCATGGGAACACTAGGGTACTTTTCCGATAACCCATTAGGTTCCCCCACTCTGGGTTCGCTACAAACAACAGGATTTGGCACAACCTTCCCGACAGTCAAATCGTTGCCCAAAAGGAATGAGACAACATTCACAAGTAGGATAGGCCTCACTCCTATGACAACAGAACCATAAACAAGATCAGACTCAAGTTCCACATTAAACAAAGGAACTTCCATGCACCCCATCTCCACACCTTGAACTAACACGCTGTAACCAGTTGCTGAAGTGTCAGACAAAGGGAAAAAAAAACTCCCAAATGAAGCACTGGAATGCCCCAATGTCTCGCAGTATCTTCACAGGCTGCTTAACAGCGTCAACACTCTGCAGAGCAACCTGGTCTCAGAGCATTTCGTATTATTCTGTACGTAAATCTGATTTAGTATGATATGTTATGTTTTGTATGGTATGTATTAATTTGTGGCTGTCCATCATCCATATTGTATGATATGTTAAGAATTACAATTCATACAAAATATTACGAATTTGCAAACATACAATATGTTACGTATTTTCATAATATATGAAATGTTAACTGGGTTAGGGGTTACGATTAAGGTTAGGGTTAAGTTTAGGAGTTAGGTTAAAGGGTTAGGGTTAAGGGAAGGGTTAGCTAAAAGGGTTAAGGTTAAAGTCAGGGGAAGAGGAAGGGTACCTAACATGCTAAGTAGTCACAAAGTAGCTGGCGGCTCCGGACTGGGAACCATCGCTGGAGGCTCCGGACTTTGAATCGTGTCTGGAGGCTCCGGGCCAAGGATCATTAATGGAGGCTCCGGGCCATGGATCATCACTAGAGGCTCCGGGCCATGGATCATCACTGGAGGCTCCGGGCCATGGATCATCACTGGAGGCTATGCCCCCCCTGCCTCTCGGGCTTCCGTCGTGGCCGCAAACCCCAGTGTCGTCATTGTCGCTCCATCGCTGCCTCCGTCTGCTCCCATTGCAGGCGATCCTTTCCGGCCATGATTTCCTCCCACGTCCAGGATTCCTTCCAGTCAAATATCGAATCAAATCAAAATCAAATCAAATGTATTTATATAGCCCTTCGTACATCAGCTGATATAAAAAGTGCTGTACAGAAACCCAGCCTAAAACCCCAAACAGCAAGCAATGCAGGTGTTGAAGCACGTGGGCTAGGAAAAACTACCTAGAAAGGCCAAAACCTAGGAAGAAACCAAGAGAGGAACCAGGCTATGAGGGGTGGCCAGTCCTCTTCTGGCTGTGCCGGGTGGAGATTATAACTGAACACGGCTAAGATGTTCATATGTTCATAAATGACCAGCATGATCAAATAATAGGTCTGGGACAGGTAGCACGTCCGGTGAACAGGTCAGGATTTCATAGCCGCAGGCAGAACAGTTGAAACTGGAGCAGCAGCACGGCCAGGTGGACTGGGGACAGCAAGGAGTCATCATGCCAGGCAGTCCTGAGGCCTGGTCCTCCGAGAGAGAGAAAGAAAGAAAGAAAGAGAGAGAGAATTAGAGAGAGCATACTTAAATTCATACAGGACACCGGATAAGACAGGAGAAGTACTCCAGATATAACAAACTGACCCTAGCCCCCTGATAGATAAACTACTGCAGCATAAATACTGGAGGCTGAGACAGGAGGGGTCAGGAGACACTGTGGCATATATCCTCCCACATCCAGGATGTCCGCTCCTCCTGGGCACGCTGCTTGGTCCGTTGTTGGTAGGATCTTCTGTCACGTTCGTTGTTTGAAGGATTGTACCAAGGTGTAGCGTGGAAAGCGTTCATCATATTTATTCATGTGAACCAGCAAACTAAAACAAATAAAAAAGAATAAAACGAAATGTCCAGCTATGTAGGGCTCAAAAGCAACAATAAAAAATCAAGATCCCACAAACAACAGGTGGGAAAGGCTGCCTAAATATGATCCCCAATCAGAGACAATGATAAACAGCTTCCTCTGATTGGGAACCATACCAGGCCAACATAGATATATACAAACTAGAGTACCCACCCTAGTCACACCCTGACCTAACCAAAATAGAGAATAAAAAGTCACTCTAAGGTCAGGGCGTGACAGGTTCCAACCGCTGTGTCTTTTTGAGATGCAGAGTAGGTGAACGGATGAACTCCGCATGTGTGATTCCCACCGTGAAGCATGGAGGAGGAGGTGTGATTGTGTGGGGTTGCTTTGCTGGTGACACTGCCAGTGATTTATTTAGAATTTAAGGCACACTTAACCAGCATGGCTACACAAGCATTCTGCAGCGATACATCATCCCTTCTGGTTTGCACTTAGTCCCACTATCATTTGATTTTCTCCAGGACAATGACCTAAAACACACCTCCAGGCTGTGTAACGGCTATTTGACCAAGAAGGAGAGTGATGGAGTGCTGCATCAGATGAGCTGGCCTCCACTATCACCTGACCTCAACCCAATTGAGAGGGTTTGGGATGAGTTGGATTGGAGAGTGAAGGAAAAGCAGCCAACAAGTGCTCAGCCTATGTGGGAACTCCTTCAATACTGTTGGAAAAGCATTCCAGGTGAAGCTGGTTGAGAAAATGCCAAGAGTGTGCAAAGCTGTCATCAAGGCAAAGGGTGGCTACTTTGAAGAACTTGATACTTTTTTGGTTACTACATGATTCCATGTGTTATTTCATAGTTTTGATGTTTTCACTATTATTCTACAATGTAGAAAATAGTACAAATAAAGAAAAACCCTTGAATGAGTAGAATGTCCAAACTTTTGTCTGGTACTGTACATAATATGTGCACGCATGCATACGGATGCCACACACACACACACACACATACACATACACATACACACACACTTTCACACTCACCACATATGTTGCTGCTGCTACTGCTCCACATACACTGCTGCTACAGCTCAGTCTATTACCTATCCTGTTGCCTAGTCACTTTACCCCTATGTAAACGCTGTACAAAACAGGACTGTCTCTTTCCCCCCCCCCCTTTCCCCCCAAATATCGTGGTATCCAATTTGAAGTTACAGTCTTGTCTCATCGCTGCAACTCCCGTACGGACTCGGGAGGTGAAGGTCGAGAGCCGCGCGTCTTCTGAAACACAACCCAACCAAGCCGCACTGCTTCTTGACACAATTCCCACTTAACCTGGAAGCCAGCCGCACCAATGTGTCGGAGGAAACACTGTACACCTGGCTACCTTGTCAGCGTGCACTGCACCTGGCCCGCCACAGGAGTCGCTAGTGTGCGATGGGACAAGGATGTCCCTGCCGGCCAAAACCCTCCCCCTAACCCGGACGACGCTGGGCCAATTGTGCGCCACCTCATGGGTCTCCCGGTCGCAGCCGGCTGTGACATAGCCTGGACTCGAATCCAGAATCTCTAGTGGCACAGCCAGCACTGCTAGCACAGCTAGCATAGGATGCTAGGAGAGAGAGGAGGGGAGGGAGGCACTGGGCCCTGGAGAGGGGGGAATTGGGCTCTGGAGTGTGACTGTGGAGCTGTAAGTGCAGGGAAGCGAGGGCTGACCTGACACCCCAACATCTCCCGTAATGAGGCCAGAGGGGTGAGGCGTGGTCAGGAGGGCTAGAGGCAGGGACACACTGTGGTTACACACATACACCAGGTTTCAGGTCAATTCAGACAAATCAGGAGATTGAAAATTGACAGTTATTTTCAGTGTGGACTTTTCAAAACATTAATTGAATTTGATTTCATATGGTCTTTTTAAATAATTTATTGAGTTTTAATCGAATTTCAAATCATGCCCTGAATTGAATGAATTCAAATAGAATTGACCTGGGCTGTACATGTAAAGTAATTACTTACAATCTGCCGATGTAACTCACTACCATATTAGACCACTCCATAAAAGCAGATCAGTGTTGGTGAGCACACTTTCCACATTACTCTCACTATATCTGAAGCCATAGAGCTCAAACTACCCACTTTCTCTCCATGCCAAGCCAACCCAGACACCAAGACATCCCTGAACTCATTCTGGCCAAGGCTACAGGCCTACAAGGCCGACTTCACAGCAATCTGACGTGTTTTTATTTAACCTGATCGCCCCAAAGTCCCCAAAAGGGACTGAGAGGATTATGTACGTATCCTAAGCTTTGTTTAGCTCAAAAATGTTATCACCACCACCACAATTATTTTAAGTTTTGCCTAGATAAGGGTCATATTGACCTTGTGAAAGGAACATATGTACATAAAACAAAAGAGCAGTTGGTCACCAATTACTGGCATTCCACACCATGGGGGAGAGAGAGGCTTTTGGGGAGGAGAAGGGAGGGGGATTCTCTGTGCCTCTACTATCTATCAGCAAATGTGAAAACAGTGGGACACATACACACACAGATGAGCAAAGTAAACAAGCTGTGCCATTCGATTGTTGTTGTAAGGCTCTATTTTAGAGATCAGATATCCGGACAGCTTTTGTCTAAATGCTAGTACTATTTGTTGAAGTCAGGTGACTTGACCATAGCCTGTTCTGGTGACGACCTTCCAGCCTTCTAGAACACATTATAATCTTCTTAGAATAGAAAGAGACAATAAATGATCTGGAATACTTCAGGATGACTGTTGGTTTTGTTGGACAGCTCTCTATTCCACATCAGTCGGCATTAGTCTGTCTTTTCTGGTCAAGACCTTAGTCATCCTCTGAGCATCGTCATAGAATAGAATAGAAAGATCAACTAAATGATCCAGAATACTTATGTGTGGCCCTTTGGAGCCTGTTGGATGAGTCTCTTTCTTTGCTCTTGTATTCATCTGCTGACTGTCATCAGTGAGAAAAGACAATCCCTTTCCTTGTAATGGATATTACTAATCATATCTTGTCACAACGTATTTGTAAACCATGGGAAAATGTGTTACCATGATAAGCATGCAATTATTATTTTCTGAAATGTCTATTGAAGTTTAATTTAGTTTCTCCCCTAGATGTTAGGTCCTTGCTATCCGGGTTCCTTGGGATGTCCCATTGAAGTTGAAATGTAAAATGATTAAGGTAAGGGTTTAGGTTAGGAAATAGTTATGATTATGGTTAGGATTGGGGTAAGGGTTTAGGGTAGGGAGGTCCCAATGTGAAAAAAACAGGGGTTTCATTCATGTTTAAATCCTAGATTTTGGACAGAATTAGCCTTTCATTTCTCAAGCATTGCCTGAAGTGCAATCATGTCACTGTTTTCTGCGTTTTTAACGTGAATTCGTATGTAATCATTGTAATGTAATTAACGCAACCAGTCCAACGATGTTGGTGCATGCTGCAAGTTGAAAAGATAGTGTCCTCCTGATAATTATCAACTGGTTACGCTGATAGCGCGTTCGAGTGTTCTGAGTAATCGTATAAATCCGCATGTCCCTATCCATTTGTTCCGTTTGCGCCAGTTTGCTGTCTCGGCGGGAGTTGCTGGGCTCCAGGTTTGCTTTTCCAGAGGAAACCGTAACGCGGCTATTAGAACCATTAGGACCATTAGAGCACGGCGGTGAGTATTCTCACACCTGGATAGGCTATGACACGTGCGCTCTGGATAACACTATTGGCTTTGAATAGGGCTAGTCACTACTTTGACATTTACAGGGAAAATGTTTGATAAAGACAAAGCCCTAATATATACATATATATATATATATATACACACCTTAGCCAAATTACATTTTAACTTAAATTTTCACAATTCCTGACATTTAATCCTAATACATATTCCCTGTTTTAGGTCAGTTAGGATCACCACGTTATTTTTAGAATGTGAAATGTCAGAATAATAGTAGAGAGAATGATTTATTTCAGCTTTCATTTCTTTAATCACATTCCCAGTGGGTCAGAAGTTTACATACACTCAATTAGCATTTCCTATACATTGTTTCACTTGGGTCAAATGTTTCGGGTAGCCTTCCACAAGCTTCCCACAATAAATTGGGTGAATTTTGGCTCATTCCTCCTGACAGAGCTGGTGTAACTGAGTCAGGTTTGTTGGCCTCCTTGCAAACACACGCTTTTTCAGTTCTGCCCACAAATTTTCTATAGGATGGAAGTCAGGGCTTTGTGATGGCCACTCCAATACCTTGCCTTTGATGTCCTTAAGCCATTTTGCCACAACATTGGAAGTACGCTTGGGGAAATTGTCCATTTGGAAGACCCATTTGCGACCAAGCTTTAACTTCCTGACTGATGTCTTGAGATGTTGCTTCAATATATCCACGTAATTTTCCACCTCATGATGCCATCTATTTTGTGAAGTGTACTAGTCGCTCCTCCAGCAAAGCACCCCCACAACATAATGCTGCCACCCCCGTGCATCACGGTTGGGATGGTGTTCTTCAGCTTGCAAGCCTCCCCTTTTCCCTCCAAACATAACGATGGTCATTATGGCCAAACAGTTGTATTTTTGTTTCATCAGACCAGAGGACATTTCTCCAAAAAGTACAATCTTTGTCCCGATGTGCAGTTGCAAACCGTAGTCTGTCTTTTTTTATGGCGGTTTTGGAGCAGTGGCTTCTTCCTTGCTGAGCGGCCTTTCAGCTTATGTCGATATAGGACTCATTTTGCTGTGGATATAAATACTTTTGTACCTGTTTCCTCCAGCATCTTCACAAGGTCCTTTGCTGTTGTTCTGGGATTGATTTGCACTTTTTGCACAAAAGTGTGTTCATCTCTAGGAGACAAAACACGTCTCCTGCCTGAGCGGTATGACGGCTGAGTGGTCCCATGGTGTTTATACTTGCGTGTTATTGTTTGTATTGATGAACGTGGTACCTTCAGCCATTTGGAAATTGCTCCCAAGGATGAACCAGAATATCTATCATTTTTTTCTAAGCTCTTGGCTGATTTCTTTTGTTTTTCCCATGGCGTCAAGCAAAGAGACACAGTTTGAAAGTAGGCCTTTGAAATACATCCACAGGTACACCTCCAATTGACTCAAATTATGTAAAGTAGCCTATCAGAAGCTTCTAAAGCCATGACATGATTTTCTGGAATTATCCAAGCTGTTTAAAGGCACGGTCAACTTAGTCTATGTAAACTTCTGACCCACTGGAATTGTGATACAGTGAATTATAAGTGAAATAATCTGTCTGTAAACAATTGTTGGAAAAATGACTTATGTCATGCACGAAGTAGATGTCCTAACCGACTTGCCAAAACTATAGTTTGTTAACAAGAAATGTGTGGAGTGGTTGAAAAACGAGTTTTAATGACTCCAACCTAAGTGTATGTAAACTTCCCGATTTCAACTATATATATATATATACATTTCAAATTCAGTATTTCAATATATATTATATATATATTTCAATATATATATATACAGTGCCTTGCGAAAGTATGCGGCCCCCTTCCGGGGACTTCCGGGTTGGAGCGAGCGGTCGCATCCGCATTTCGCTCCGCAGGTAGTATAACCTTTTCATTACATTTCATTACATTTCATTATAGCACAACGGTTTGTTTTGTCTAATCTTAGCAATTTCTTCTTAGCTAGCTACATAGCCGTCTTTGTATCAAAGATAATTGCGTAATTATCGTATTTCGCCGTCCTAACGTAGTCTTCACTAGCCAGCTAGCTAACGTCCACCGATTAGCTGCACTGTTACACTCAACTGAACGACTTGATTAGTGTAGTGTTAGCTAGCTACATAGCTGTCTTTGCTGTCTTCGTATCCAAGATAATTGTGTAGTTTAGAGTATGTAGTCTTAGAGTGATTATCTTAATTTACCGAGGTTAGCTAGCCAGCTATTTGTCGTCCTTAACGTAGGAGACTCTGCTAGCTAGCCAACAGCTAGCCGACAGCTAGCCAACAGCTAGCCAACGTCTACCGAATAGACTCACAACCCGGTCGCATTCACAGGTAGTATCACATTTTCATTTCATTTCATTACAGTACAATGGTTTGATTTGTTTGATCGTAGCTAGCTACATAGCTAGCTACATAGCCGTCTTTGTATCAAAGATAATTGTGTAGTCTAGAGCGATTTTCTAGGTTAGCTAGCCAGCTATTGTCGTTCTTTTAACGCAACGTAACGTAAACAACACTGCTAGCTAGCCAGCTAGCCCCCGAATAGCAGTACTGTCGAAACTATTACACTCAACGGAACGACTTGATTAGTGTAGTGTCAACAACGCACCCACTGCCAGCTAGACTACTTCAGCAGTACTGTATCATTTTAATCATTTTAGTCAATAAGATTCTTGCTACGTAAGCTTAACTTTCTGAACATTCGAGACGTGTAGTCCACTTGTCATTCCAATCTCCTTTGCATTAGCGTAGCCTCTTCTGTAGCCTGTCAACTATGTGTCTGTCTATCCCTGTTCTCTCCTCTCTGCACAGACCATACAAACGCTCCACACCGCGTGGCCGCGGCCACCCTAATCTGGTGGTCCCAGCGCGCACGACCCACGAGGAGTTCCAGGTCTCCGGTAGCCTCTGGAACTGCCGATCTGCGGTCAACAAGGCAGAGTTCATCTCAGCCTATGCCTCCCTCCAGTCCCTCGACTTCTTGGCACTGACGGAAACATGGATCACCACAGACAACACTGCTACTCCTACTGCTCTCTCTTCGTCCGCCCACGTGTTCTCGCACACCCCGAGAGCTTCTGGTCAGCGGGGTGGTGGCGCCGGGATCCTCATCTCTCCCAAGTGGTCATTCTCTCTTTCTCCCCTTACCCATCTGTCTATCGCCTCCTTTGAATTCCATGCTGTCACAGTTACCAGCCCTTACAAGCTTAACAACGGCTCACCTCTCACAGTTCTGGGCGACTTTAACCTCCCCACGTCTACCTTTGACTCATTCCTCTCTGCCTCCTTCTTTCCACTCCTCTCCTCTTTTGACCTGACCCTCTCACCTTCCCCCCCTACTCACAAGGCAGGCAATACGCTCGACCTCATCTTTACTAGATGCTGTTCTTCCACTAACCTCATTGCAACTCCCCTCCAAGTCTCCGACCACTACCTTGTATCCTTTTCCCTCTCACTCTCATCCAACACCTCCCACACTGCCCCTACTCGGATGGTATCGCGCCGTCCCAACCTTCGCTCTCTCTCCCCCGCTACTCTCTCCTCTTCCATCCTATCATTTCTTCCCTCTGCTCAAACCTTCTCCAACCTATCTCCTGAATCTGCCTCCTCAACCCTCCTCTCCTCCCTCTCTGCATCCTTTGACTCTCTATGTCCCCTATCCTCCAGGCCGGCTCGGTCCTCCCCTCCCGCTCCGTGGCTCGATGACTCATTGCGAGCTCACAGAACAGGGCTCCGGGCAGCCGAGCGGAAATGGAGGAAAACTCGCCTCCCTGCAGACCTGGCATCCTTTCACTCCCTCCTCTCTACATTTTCCTCCTCTGTCTCTGCTGCTAAAGCCACTTTCTACCACTCTAAATTCCAAGCATCTGCCTCTAACCCTAGGAAGCTCTTTGCCACCTTCTCCTCCCTCCTGAATCCTCCTCCCCCCTCCTCCCTCTCTGCAGATGACTTCGTCAACCATTTTGAAAAGAAGGCCGACGACATCCGATCCTCGTTTGCTAAGTCAAACGACACCGCTGGTTCTGCTCACACTGCCCTACCCTGTGCTCTGACCTCTTTCTCCCCTCTCTCTCCAGATGAAATCTCGCGTCTTGTGATGGCCGGCCGCCCAACAACCTGCCCGCTTGACCCTATCCCCTCCTCTCTTCTCCAGACCATTTCCGGAGACCTTCTCCCTTACCTCACCTCGCTCATCAACTCATCCCTGACCGCTGGCTACGTCCCTTCCATCTTCAAGAGAGCGAGAGTTGCACCCCTTCTGAAAAAACCTACACTCGATCCCTCCGATGTCAACAATTACAGACCAGTATCCCTTCTTTCTTTTCTCTCCAAAACTCTTGAACGTGCCGTCCTTGGCCAGCTCTCCCGCTATCTCTCTCTGAATGACGTTCTTGATCCAAATCAGTCAGGTTTCAAGACTAGTCATTCAACTGAGACTGCTCTCCTCTGTATCACGGAGGCGCTCCGCACTGCTAAAGCTAACTCTCTCTCCTCTGCTCTCATCCTTCTAGATCTATCGGCTGCCTTCGATACTGTCAACCATCAGATCCTCCTCTCCACCCTCTCCGAGTTGGGCATCTCCGGCGCGACCCACGCTTGGATTGCGTCCTACCTGACAGGTCGCTCCTACCAGGTGGTGTGGCGAGAATCTGTCTCCTCACCACGCGCTCTCACCACTGGTGTCCCCCAGGGCTCTGTTCTAGGCCCTCTCCTATTCTCGCTATACACCAAGTCACTTGGCTCTGTCATAACCTCACATGGTCTCTCCTATCATTGCTATGCAGACGACACACAATTCATCTTCTCCTTTCCCCCTTCTGATGACCAGGTGGCGAATCGCATCTCTGCATGTCTGGCAGACATGTCGTTCTCAACCAACATCAAGGCGGTGGCCCGTTCCTGTAGGTTCATGCTCTACAACATCCGTCTGGTGTTCAACCTTCCCAAGTTCTCTCACGTCACCCCGCTCCTCCGTTCTCTCCACTGGCTTCCAGTTGAAGCTCGCATCCGCTACAAGACCATGGTGCTTGCCTACGGAGCTGTGAGGGGAACGGCACCTCAGTACCTCCAGGCTCTGATCAGGCCCTACACCCAAACAAGGGCACTGCGTTCATCCACCTCTGGCCTGCTCGCCTCCCTACCACTGAGGAAGTACAGCTCCCGCTCAGCCCAGTCAAAACTGTTCGCTGCTCTGGCCCCCCCAATGGTGGAACAAACTCCCTCACGACGCCAGGACAGCGGAGTCAATCACCACCTTCCGGAGACACCTGAAACCCCACCTCTTTAAGGAATACCTAGGATAGGATAAGTAATCCCTCTCACCCCCCCCCCCCTTTAAGATTTAGATGCACTATTGTAAAGTGACTGTTCCACTGGATGTCATAAGGTGAATGCACCAATTTGTAAGTCGCTCTGGATAAGAGCGTCTGCTAAATGACTTAAATGTAATGTAATAATTTTGCACGCCCAATTTTTCAGTTTTTGATTTGTTAAAAAAGTTTGAAATATCCAATAAATGTCATTCCACTTCATGATTGTGTCCCACTTGTTGTTGATTCTTCATAAAAACTACAGTTTTATATCTTTATGTTTGAAGCCTGAAATGTGGCAAAAGGTCGCAAAGTTCAAGGGGGCCGAATACTTTCGCAAGGCACTGTAGGTAGAGGTAAAGTTACTATGCATGGATAATAAACAAAGAGTAGCAGCAGTGTAAAAATATGGGTTAAGAGGGGGACAATGCAAATATTCCGGGGAGCCATGTGATTAGCTCTTCAGGATTCTTATGGCTTGGGGTTAGAAGCTGTTAAGAAGCCTTCTGGACCTAGACTTGGTGCTCCGGTACCGCTTGCCGTGCGGTAGCACAGATTACAGTCTATAGCTAGGGTGGCTGGAGTCTTTGGCAATTTTTTGGGCCTTCCTCTGACACCGCCTGGTATAGAGGTCCTGGATGGCAGGAAGCTTGGCCCCAGTGATATACTGGGCCGTACGACTACCCTCGGTAGTGTCTTGCGGTTGGAGGTCAAGCAGTTGCCATACCAGGCGGTGATGCCACCAGTCAGGATGCTCTCGATGGTGCAGCTGTAGAACTTTTTGAGAATCCATGACAAATCCTTTCAGTCTCCTGAGGGGAAATAGGCACTGTCGTGCCCCCTTGGTGTGTTTGGACCATGATAGTTTGTTGGTGATGTGGACACCAAGGAACTTGAAGCTTGCAACCTAATCCACGAAAGACCAGTTGATGAGAATGGGGGGGGTTGCTCATCCTCCTTTTTCTGTAGTTTACAATTATCTCCTTTGCCTTGATCGCATTGAGAGAGTGTTTGTTACCCTGGCACCACACTGCTAGGTCTCTGACCTCCTCCCTATAGGCTGTCTCATCATTGTCCATGATCAGGCCAACCACTGTTGTGTCGTCAGCAAACTTATTGATGGTGTTGGAGTCGTGCTTGTACAGGAGGGGACTGAGCACGCACCCCTTAGGGGCCCCCATGTTGAGCATCAGCGTAGCAGATGTGTTGTATCTACCCTTACCACCTGGGGGCTGCCTGTCAGGAAGTCCAGGATCCAGTTGCAGAGGGGGGTGTTAAGTCCCAGGGTCCTTAGCTCAGTGATGAGCTTCGAGGGCACTATGGTGTTGAACGCTGAGCTGTAGTCAATGAATAGCATTCTCACGTAGGTGTTCCTTTTGTCTAGGTGGGAAAGGACAGTGTGGAGTGCAATAAAGATTGCATCATCTGTCGATCTGTTTGGGTGGTATGCAAATTGGAGTGGGTCTAGGGTTTCTGGGATAATGGTGTTGATGTGAGCCATGACCAGCCATTCAAAGCACTTCATGGCTACAGATGTGAGTACTACGGGTCGGTAGTCATTTAGGCAGTTTACCTTGGTGTTCTTGGGCACAGGCACTATGGTGGTCTGCTTGAAACATGTTGGTATTAAAGATATGGTCAAGGACAGGTTGAAAATGTCAGTGAAGACACTTGCCAGTTGGTCAGCGCATGCTCGGAGTACATGTCCTGGTAATCCGTTTGGCCCTGCGGCCTTGTGAATGTTGACCTGTTTATAGGTCTTACTCACATTGGCTACAGAGAACGGGATCACATCGTCCGGAACAGCTGATGCTCTCATGTATGCTTCAGTGTTGCTTTCCTCAAAGCGAGCATAGTCACTGGACAGCTCCCGGCTGTGCTTCCCTTTGTAGTCGGTAATAGTTAGCTAGCTGTTGACAAATAGACACAGACCCCTTGTCTTACTGGAGGCAGCTGTTCTAACTTGCTGATGGACCGAAAACACAGCCAACTGTATGTTATCCATGTCGTTGTTCAGCCATGATTCGGTGAAACATAAGATATTACAGTTTTTTATGTTCCGTTGGTAGGATAGTCTTGTTCGGAGCTCATCCATTTTGTTATCCAATGATTGCACGTTGGCTAATAGGACTGATGGTAGAGGGGGATTACTCACTCTGCGTTGTATCCTTACAAGGCAGCCTGACGTACGTTCCGATATCTCCATCTCTTCTTCATGTGAATGACGAGGATTTTGACTTTGTCAGGTGTCTGAAGTAAATCCTTTGCGTCCATCTCATTATAGAAAAAAATAATTGTCCAGTACGAGGTGAGTAATCGCTGTCCTGATACCCAGAAGCTCTTTTCGGTCGTAAGAGACGGTGGCAGAAACATTTATGTACAAAATAACACGAAAAAACACACACAGTAGCACAAATGGTAAGGAGCCCGTACAATGGCAGCCATCTCCGGCGCATTCTCAAAAAATTGTTAAACAAATCTTAATATATATTTTTGATTCTTCAAAGTAGCCACCTTTTGCCTTGATGCATTGCACACTCTTGGCATTCTCTCAACCAGCTTCACCTGGAATTATTTTCCAACAGTCTTGAAGGAGTTCCCACATATGCTGAGCACTTGTTGGCTGCTTTTTCTTCACTCTGCGGTCCAACTCATCCCAAACCCACTCAATTGGGTTGAGGTCAGGTGATTGTGGAGGCCAAGTCATCTGATGCAGCACTCCATCACTCTCCTTCTTGGTCAAACAGCCCTTGCACATCCTGGAGATGTGTTTTGGGTCATTGTCCTGTTGAAAAACAAATGATAGTCTCACTAAGCGCAAATCAGAAGGGATGGTGTATCACTGCAGAATGCTTTGGTAGCCATGCTGGTTAAGTGTGCCTTGGATTCTAAATAAATCACTGACAGTGTCACCAGCAAAGCACCCCCACACCCTCACATTTCCTCCTCCATGCTTCACTGTGGGAACCACACATGCGGAGAACATCTGCATCTCACAAAGACACAGCGGTTGGAACCAAAAATCTCAAATTTGGACTCATCAGACCAAAGGACAGATTTCCACCGGTCTAATGTCCATTGCTCATTTTTCTTGGTCCAAGCCAGTCTCTTCTTATTATCGATGTCCTTTAGTAGTGGTTTCTTTGCAGCAATTGGACCATGAAGGCTTGATTCACGCAGTCTCCTCTGAACAGTTGATGTTGAGATGTGTCTGTTCTTTGAATTCTGTGAAGCATTTATTTCGGCTGCAATCTGAGGTGCAGTTAACTCTAATGAACTTATCCTCTGCAGCTGAGGTAACTCTGGGTATTCGTTTCCTGTGGCAGTCCTCATGAGAGCTAGTTTCATCATAACGCTTGATGGTTTTTGCGACTGCACTTGAAGAAACTTTCAATATTCCTGATTGGCTGAACATCATGTCTTATTGTAATGATGGGCTGTCATTTCTCTTTGCTTATTTGAGCTGTTCTTGTCATAATATGGACTTAGCCCTATTTGGTAAAATACCATCTTCTGTAAACCATCCCTACCTTGTCATAACACAACTGATTGGCTCAAATGCATTAAGAAGGAAAGCAATTCCACAAATGTACTTTTAACAAGGCACACCTGTTAATGCATTCCAGGTGACTACCCCATGAAGCTGGTTGAGAGAATGTCAAGAGTGTGCAAAGCTGTCATCAAGGCAAATGGGGGCATCTATGAAGAATCTCGAATATAACATATATTTTGATTTGTTTAACACTTTTTTGGTTACTACATGATTCCATATGTGTTATTTCATAGTTTTGATGTCTTCACTATTATTCTACAATGTAGAAATAGTCAAAATAAAGAAAAACCCTGGGATGAGTAGGTGTCCAAACGTTTGACTGGTACTGTATAGAAATAAAGTACAGGCTCTGTCATATCAGAGATGATGTCACATTTGAAACTGTGTGGTGTTGTTGATGTCCTTCAAGACAAGTGTTGGATAATTATAAACTGTAGATTATCCTGATAACAGATCAGTTGTAAGCTAAACATGGTTGACGACCTCTGCCTATATGATTTAGGCTACAGGGATTTAGCTAATATAGACTAAATATAGTTTCAGATTAAAAGTAACAATACCAAAACAAAGACTGCATAAGAATGCGGTATATGAGTGCATTGGGAATTCAGACATTTCGCCTGCTCTGTCCATTGGTGTTAGAATTGTCTCTGCTTGGCGGGCCTATCTTTCTTTACCCAATTCGATGGTTGCTCAAACTCTGTTCTTCGTTAATTGGTAAACAATAGGATGACTCCCCCTTATTTGTCCCCCGCTGTCTTTCTCACAGATGGTGTCTCTCTTTCCTCCTCTGTGTTTTTCCAATAACCCTGCCGTAACAGATTTCTCACCCTCTCGCTGCGGGCCACTGTTTGGACAACTGGAGAACTCTTCACAACAAATTGCCCTGACCCACAATCATTTGCCAGACAGGCTCGCCCCCACTGAAGTTGATCTCACCCCCCTACCAATGGTCATTTGGCAGGTCAACTCCTCCCACACTCCCTCCAGATCTCGAGGTCTTTATAAACCGCGGGCGTAGTGGCCAGTTGGACATCCATCTATACTCCTTCTCAGTGTAGCCGTTCCACTGGACAGAAGCGCACCAATAGAGGCTCGCCGCCTATTTACGCCATAGCAGAGCAGATATCGCCGCGTTTATCGCAAAGGGAATATCGTTATTCAGTATAGTATACAAGGGATACCAGCTACAGAAATGAGTACCGCATGTCTGATCGTCAAACAGACGCCCTTCGTTGTTGCTCCGCGTCCCGTAGGGATGGACCCTCGTCCGCAGACAAATGACAGGTAAGCGCTCCAAATAAAATCACAGAATATTCCAGGAATAATATATAGCACTTTTGATGGTGATATCATGTAGTAATCTTTATTTAATAAGTGTAGATCTATATTGACGCGTAAAATGTGCTTTATTATGGCACCACCCAATAGCCTTTTCAGTCATTTTCCAAAAGGAGTCTATTATTTTACATTGATTACTATTATTTTTACGTGGAGGCAATAATATGATCTAACTTAAACTTGTACAGTAGGGTGAATTCATACCAGCATGCACATGTAATTATTCAGAGCACGTTTTCCTTCCACATCCCTTAGTATGTTAATGATCTCTGTTTGATTGACACTACAACCATCCTGCACCGTCTTTCTCTCTGCAGATATGATTCACTATGGAGACCTTGGCTCACAACCAAGAAGGATATGCAAAGGGAATGCCAGAGAAGCAGACAGTCATGTGTAAGTTTATATTAGCCCTAATAATAAGCTCATGTCTGGTCTTTTCTGTTGTGTTGCAGTTCTTTATTAGGTTTGTTCAATATGGGCTACTTAGCCCACCTCAAATGTAGATCACCAGTTTTATAAACAGGAAAATATGAAAGTCGAGAAAAGCAGTGAAAGCATTTAATTTCACATAGAATGTAAGATAGTGCCTGTGTATTTGTGTATAATGTTGATTGAAGCGAGAGAGGAGCTGCAGGATAGCATTTAAGGCAGTGTCCAGGGCCAGGCAGGAGACAGTCAGACAGTCCTGTAGAGGAATGGAGGGAGAGAGGGAGGGCAGTAATTACCATTAGCAGCACTGTTGCAGAGCAGAAGGTGTGAGTGCTTAGCTGTTTTCCTGTCACTGAGCCAATCAACTGAGGCTCAGAGGGTAAGAAGGCATGTCTGTTGCACCCTGTCAGACTGACCCGCAGCACCATATGGCCCTACTGACTGTCTGCGTCCCAAATGGCACCCTATTCCCTATTTAGTGCATTTCTTTGACCAGGGCCAATAGGGCTCTGGTCAGAAAGTAGTTCACTATATCTGAAATAGGGTGCCACTTGGGATGCAGCCTGGCTCTATCCTGAGCTGAGCTGGCCCCACACCTCACAGCGACACCAAAGGCGACAGCCAGAGAGTAGTGCCCTCCAGATATCCTACTAGCTTAGCACTTTCCTGCTGTTTTCCAGAAAAACACTAAACTGGACACCTAAGGGAGGGTTGTCAAGATAGAGCGAGAGGTTAGAGAGAAGTTCAGGTACTTCACACACAGCAAACACCTCTTGTGACTTCCCTAGTTTGGCACCCAACTCCTCCAGCTGGCAGTAACTTGTGTGGTGTGGTTGGCACTGGTGTTGGGTTTTGCTAGGACAGGATATCAGGTCAAGATAGGTGTTTGTGGATTTGTGTTTCTGTCTGGCAGTATGGTGAACTAATGCAGGACAGGAGGAGGTCTAGGTGGTGGTTATGATAGCAGGGCATTTGGTGTTTGTGGATTTATGTTTCTGTCTGGCAGTATAGTGAACTAATGCAGGACAGGAGGAGGTCTAGGTGGTGGTTATGATAGCAGGGCATTTGGTGTTTGTGGATTTGTGTTTTGACAGGACAGTGCGGTAGATAACGCCTAATTCTCTCTCTCTCTCTGTGTATTTACAGCCTTACACCAGACCTACAGACTCCACCCCTGCAGCTCCGGGTCTCTTCCCATTCAATGGGAAGTCCCAGTCCTTCCAGCACCCTGTCAGGTCAGTACCAAGTCCCAATAGGCTACACTCCTGCTCCATTTTAGTTTTAACGTGTCGATACAGATAATATATCTGTATCATTTAGGGCCAAATTATAATTTGAGATATATACATTATTAATATCTCATTCTCACCACAGCATGATTTACTTGAAAGTCAAGAATTGCCTTTGCGGATCTCAAGTTAGGATTTGGCCTTTAGTACGTGTCTGTTTTCAGTCTGAAGCTATTCCAAGGGTTCGGTGTGTTAACATTCCTTGATTCCTTCTACCACTTCGGTCTACTTGTGTGTGTTTTCGTTCTCAGACTAATGGGAAAGGTATCCGTTTTGTTAACGTTTCTTTATTCTTCCCACCACCGCAGACTTTTCTGGCCCAAGTCCAAGTCGTTTGACTACCTGTACAGCGACGGAGAGGCTCTCCTGAGGAACTTCCCTGCCCAGGCCACCATCAGCTTCTACGAGGAGTCAGACAGCGAGGATGACGAGGAGGACGAGGAGTGGGAAGAAGAAATGTACAGCGAGGAAAAGGAGTACCTCAAGCGTCAGTCCCACTACACCAGCTACAACTGAAGTCTAGAGGGTTTCCAATTGGAACAGATGGAACATGGTGATATTCCATAATATCTCTTTGTGGTACCACAGAAAATGATGTCTGGAAGGAGACACCTCTGGCGAGACACCTGGAAGAACCTATATAACTGGAGCTGTCTTCACAGTCAGAAACCATTCTTATTCTATGAATGGAATAACCACTGTCAGTCAGAGTCATAGACTTGTCCTACAGGAGCACAGAGCGATCCAACAAACCATTTATGTCACATATTCAGTAGTACACAGCATGCCGAGCATGCTGCTCTGGCCCCCCAATGGTGGAACAAACTCCCTCACGACGCCAGGACAGCGGAGTCAATCACCACCTTCCGGAGACACCTGAAACCCCACCTCTTTAAGGAATACCTAGGATAGGATAAGTATTCCCCCCCCTTTAAGATTTAGATGCACTATTGTAAAGTGACTGTTCCACTGGATGTCATAAGGTGAATGCACCAATTTGTAAGTCGCTCTGGATAAGAGCGTCTGCTAAATGACTTAAATGTAAAATGTAATTGTAATGTCTTAAGTATTCTAGATTGTTTATCTTACCTCCATGAAAGCAAAGAAGCCTAAGATAAATGTGAATTGTGTAGCCTGTTTCAACTGGTATCTTGTATTGCCACTATGTTGGCATAGGCTCTGTCAAGCAAAGAGTTACATGTATTTCTGTAGCAATACATAGTAATGGAAAGTTGCAAAAAGTAATGTATGCAGTCTTGCTCTAGTACCATATATTAGTCTTCCTCTGGGGCAGTGGAATGTATGCTAAGGATTGTATAACTACATACATTAAATCCCACATTGGGATAGTTTATCTCAGGGTCTGTACCTTGTTTGTGTATTAAAAAAAATATCTATTTGCGTTTTATTTACATATCTAATTTATGATGTACAATTGTATATAGATACATACAGTATATGATTATATATTTCCTATTTTTCAACTTTTTTGTATATTGTCGTCGAAAACACTGTCTAAACAACAGCGGTTAAAATAAAAACCTATTTTGGGAAAAGCAGATTATTTCATCTTGTTATTTTCCTATTGATTACATGATTAGAGAGAAAAACGTTGTTTATGCTCAAAATGGCACCCCAATCCCTTTATAGTGCACTACTTTTGACCAGGGCGCAAAGAGCTCTTTTCAAAAGTAGTCCACTATAGAATAGTGTGCCATTTGGAGCACACACATTATCACTGCAGGTCTGCTGCTGTTGTTGTGAGGGGGATCAGATTCTACTCTCTGTTTTCCCCCTGTTATCTCTCCTCTCCTTTGATCTGTCTATATCTGCTAGTTCTGTGGGACTGGGAAGAGTGGAAGTTCACTACAGTCTCAGAACAAAAGGGTCCAAAAGGGCTCTTCAGCTGTCCCCATAGCAGAACCCTTTTTGGTTCCAGGACGAACCCTTTATAAATTCCTTTCCAAAGAGGATTCCACATGGAACCCAACATAGTTCTACCTGGAACCAAAAAGGGTTCTATTATGTAGACAGCTGAAGAACCTTTTTGGAACCCTTTTTTCTAAGAGTGTAGTACACTATATAGGGTGTCATTTGGGACACATGCTCTTCAGTGTCTCAGGTCGAGGTTGAACTGGTGGAAAGCAGAGAGAGGGCATCCAGGGTTGTGGTCAGAGATTAGGCTCTCTGGGGTCACAGTTCACCGGACGCATTTGCTGTTGTCAGTTTTACCACTTAAGGCCTGACCTGTCACATGACAACCCCAAGCCTCGTCGAAAACAAGGTTTCCCTAATCGGAAAGCCTGGTGAAGTATATGGCAGAAAGAAGCTACAACGGGGTGGAAACCAGTGACGCCTCGCAACATGTCAAACCAATCAAATGCCTTGCTTGGGCAGAGCTCAAAAGGTGCTCACTACACTGAAAATTAAGCTTCTTAAATGGTTCTTCCTCAGCTCTTAAGTGTGAGGTTCTTGACATGGCATCTATGGTTCTTCAGAATTCTTAAAGGTTCTTGAAATGTACAGTGGGGAGAACAAGTATTTGATACACTACCGATTTTGCAGGTTTTCCTACTTACAAAGCATGTAGAGGTCTGTAATTTTTATCATAGGCACACAACTGTGAGAGACGGAATCTAAAAAAAATCCAGAAAATCCCATTGTATGATTTTTAAGTAATTAATTTGCATTTTATTGCATGACATAAGTATTTGATACATCAGAAAAGCAGAACTTAATATTTGGTACAGAAACCTTTGTTTGCAATTACAGAGATCATACGTTTCCTGTTGTTATTGACCAGGTTTGCACACACTGCAGCAGGGATTTTGGCCCACTCCTCCATACAGACCATCTCCAGATCCTTCAGGTTTCGGGGCTGTCGCTGGGCAATACGGACTTTCAGCTCCCTCCAAAGATTTTCTATTGGGTTCAGGTCTGGAGACTGGTAGGCCACTCCAGGACCTTGAGATGCTTCTTACGGAGCCACTCCTTATTTGCCCCGGCTGTGTGTTTCGGGTCATTGTCATGCTGGAAGACCCAGCCACGACCCATCTTCAATGCTCTTACTGAGGGAAGGAGGTTGTTGGCCAAGATCTCACGAATTATGTTTCCACCTCCATGCTTCTTGGTTGGGATGGTGTTCTTGGGGTTGTACTCATCCTTCTTCCTCCAAAAAGGGCGAGTGGAGTTTTGACCAAAAGGCTCTATTTTTGTCTCATCAGACTACATGACCTTCTCCTATTCCTCCTCTGGTTCATCCAGATGGTCATTGGCAAAATTCAGACGGGCCTGGACATGTGCTGGCTTGAGCAGGGGGACCTTGCGTGCGCTGTAGGATTTTAATCCATGACGGCGTAGTGTGTTACTAATGGTTTTCTTTGAGACTGTGGTCCCAGCTCTCTTCAGGTCATTGACCAGGTCCTGCCGTGTAGTTCTGGGCTGATCCCTCACCTTCCTCATGATCATTGATGCCCCACGAGGTGGGATCTTGCATGTAGCCCCAGACCGCGGGTGATTGACCGTCATCTTGAACTTCTTCCATTTTCTAATAATTGCGCCAACAGTTGTTGCCTTCTCACCAAGCTGCTTGCCTATTGTCCTGTAGCCCATCCCAGCCTTGTGCAGGTCTACGATATTATCCCTGATGTCCTTACACAGCTCTCTGGTCTTGGCCATTGTGGAGAGGTTGGAGTCTGTTTGATTGAGTGTGTGGACAGGTGTCTTTTATACAGGTAATGAGTTCAAGCAGGTGCAGTTTAACACAGGTAATGAGTGGAGAACAGGAGGGCTTCTTAAAGAAAAACTAACAGGTCTGTGAGAGCCGGAATTCTTACTGGTTGGTAGGTGATCAAATACTTATGTCATGCAATAAAATGTAAATTAATTACTTAAAAATCATACAATGTGATTTTCTGGATTTTTGTTTTAGATACCGTCTCTCACAGTTGAAGTGTACCTATGATTAAACAAATTACAGACCTCTACATGCTTTGTAAGTAGGAAAACCTGCAAAATCAGCAGTGTATCAAATACTTGTTCTCCCCACTGTATGTAATCCTGCTGATGTGTCCCTTTCACAGCACACAGCAAATTGGACAGTGTTAACTAGTGTTGATTTTACCGTGTAACATTCCAAGTGTTGATTCAGGAGGTAAATTAAGACTAAAGAGTTCAATTAACATTCTGTGGTGTAAAATAATCAAAGTGTTGGTGTTATTAACCAGAGTTGAACCAAAACCACGCCCATCATTATCAGTATTTCTCAGCATACTCTGTTGCAGGTTGATTTTTAGAATAGTTTGTTTCAATATATATGTTTTTGCATGTGCATTGATTAATCAAATCAAATCAAATGGACTAATATAGCCCTTCGTACATCAGCTGATATCTCAAAGTGCTGTACAGAAACCCAGCCTAAAACCCCAAACAGCAAGCAATGTAGTTGTAGAAACACGGTGGCTAGGAAAAACTCCCTAGAAAGGCCAAAACCTAGGAAGAAACCTAGAGAGGAACCAGGCTATGAGGGGTGGCCAGTCCTCTTCTGGCTGTGCCGGGTGGAGATTATAACAGAACATGGCCAAGATGTTCAAAGGTTTATAAATGACCAGCATGGTCAAATAATAATAATCACAGTAGTTGTCTAGGGTGGAGCAAGTCAGCACCTCAGGAGTAAATGTCAGTTGGCTTTTCATAGCCGATCATTCAGAGTATCTCTACTGCTCATGCTGTCTCTAGAGAGTTGAAAACAGCAGGTCTGGGACCTTATACTACTCAAATATAAATAACATACATTTTTCTAAACTATTCCAATCTGTTACCTGGATTTATTGCACCCTTACTGAAATAGTTGTTCCAGTTTAGATATTCTCATATCTTAGTCTTCCCAGCCCTGGCAGTCATTCTGAATGCAGGTTGCAGGTGACTAAATATTCAAAATGTTGGATTTCTCCACTCAGGCTGGATTCCAATAGGAATTACACATCACTTTGCAAAAAGCATAATGTGCTTTTCAGGACCGGTGTGGCCTGTAAACTATGATTTATTTGAGGCCACTGTATGAAACTAAGTCCTAAAAAAAAGAATGCCTTATAAAATATGTATATTTTTAAATAATAAAATTGGAATGCCAACATGGTGAGGACCAGAGGGATAAAATTGAGTGGATAAAACTATCATGTCTCTGTCACTAGCAAACACAGTCATGGGTGGTACTGGTAACTCTAATATTCACTCAAAAGGCACCCTGGGACGTATGCAAATAAGGCTTAAAACCTTATAGCAGGGCTATTCAAATCCGGTCCTGGAGGGCCCAAACATTTCTGGTTTTGGATTTTTGTATGGTTCTTCAAAGAACCATCCCATTTATGGTTCTTCAGAGACGCTAAAATGGTTGCCCTTTGGCATTGTTCTCAAGAACCTTATTTGGTCCCAACTTGCACCCTTTACTTTTAAGAATGTAGATTAGTGCCGTAGGAGCCACAGTGTGTGAGGATGGCCGGTCGTCCCTTTTAGGGGCATGTGCGGGAGGGTTCTTGAAATGTAACATACAGGATTTAAAAATAAATACAAGCCGCTGGAAGCCAGTGGGCCATTCTAGCTGTTTCGGCTAATACAAAATAGATTTTTCATAAAATGTATTTCATACATTTTAGAATAACGCTGTAATGTAACAAAATGTGTAAAAAGTCAAGGGGTCTGAATACTTTCCCAATGCACTATATATAATGAAGGTAGACTAATTACTTTTTGAATAACATTTATTATCATTTTCAGCATCATGCAAGACAAATTATTTTGTTTACCAAATGAATCTATTATTCATTAAACAATTATCATCTTGTCACCATCTCTTTTGAAGCCTACAGATGAGCTATTAAAAGGCCTATAACTAGGGTTCCTTTTTTACGTTTTCGGCCGTTCAATTGAACGGAACGGTGCTGTACTGAACGACCTGTTGAAAAACGGGGAGGGGTTGTGGGTTGGGGAACGCTGTCAGCATGGCCACTGTCCTTTAAATAAGTCACTCGTTGCTTCAAGCCACACCTTGCCAGGGCCACTAAACGGGAGCAAACGTACCTCAAAGTTTGTTCAAGAATGTGCAACAACGGTTTGGGGAAACGTATTGTTCAGTACAAACTGTTCCGCAACATAGTAAACGTTAAATCGAACTGAACGCACCTATAAAAATCCAACTGCGTAGAAAATGAAAGGGGGAATTCTGGGAGGTGAAGTATTTTGGTGTAAGGTGTGGTTTAGAGCAGGCGGCGGTGCTTTCCAGAAGGCTTTCATAAATACCCTGAACAAGAGTGAAAGCATGGATAAACAGCAAAACATTGATTGGTTAAACACACACATCATATTCTACCAGCCCCACACAAGACGAATTAGATGAATCTGGGGGCGCTTTTTTTCAACAACTCCATCACCAGAATGTGTCCGTATTCATAGAGGGTTGTCTCCCAATTCATAGGAGTCATTTCATTGGACAAGGCCGGGGATTCCTCTTCTGCCATTGCATGGGCGATATTTCGGTCATAGTGTGGTACTGTCTCATGTGGTGGGGTTCTCATTTATTAGAAAGGTAAGTGCTATTCCGAATCATTGGGACTTCCACTCCCTATACCCTAACCCTAATTTCAACCCCCACCCTTACCCTAACCCTACAATTAACCATAATCCTTACCAGTTAGGGTGAACCTCATCAGATTTCAAATTCAATGGGGTGACGTCAGAGTTGTACATCCCACGGATCCCGTATAGCAATGACGCGGATGGATATTGAAAGCCCTTTGCTGTAGCTGGAGAGTGGAAGGTAGGGTTTCTTCTTCGGTTAATTTCTAAAGTAGTTATGTTATAGACGGACACTTATGACGGACAGTGTTTAATTTGAGTAGGCTATAGAAAAACACATTTTATGATCAGAGATCGTCGTATAATTGTAGAGAGAGAGAATGAGAGTAAAGCGACAGCCAGACAGTCAGCAATGGTCTGCCTTTCCAGAAAAATTACTGTAACTCAACAAGGGTCTTTATAAATGTTTCATTTTATATTATGGCAGCAAGAACAGAGGGATCTTTGGCTAAGGTCACGACAATCACACATTTTTCAAGTCATTGATTTCCTTCAAATGTCATTCTTTAGATTATTTACATTCTTGTTGAATATTATATCACCATATTTTTCCTTTTAAGTGTAATTTCAAATAGGGCATTAAATTATTATTTCAAAATATATCCCCCCCTTCATTTTACACGGTAGCCTACTATTTGAGATTGTGGATGTGCAAACTGAGGCCGGGGTGTGCTTGTAAGGGCTTGCCTTGCAAGCATCTGTGTTGTTGGTCTACAGGAGGCTGGAGAGAGTTGATGTATAGGGCTCGTTTATCTGTATGGCAGATGGTTCGCGCGATCTACCGTGCGTGCTGCTTGCGCTCATATATCTCCGTTTTCTACAGCAGATTACATTTTAATATTCCATCTCCACACGCGCCTTCTCGAAATGATTTAATTTTGGCAGCATCCAGGATGGGGTTTGGGGGGGAGGGTTACGTTGCCTCTCACGCGACTCCTAGGCTACAACATGGTGATCAATTTATAAAGCATATACATCCCTATTATAGAGAGCATGTTCCTCCACCATGCATTATTGAAACTCGGTGTCTTTGCCAGAAACACATGTAAGAACCATTTTATGGGTGGGCTACTGTATGACATCATGCCCAGCGCCCTGATTTAAGTACAAATACAGCTGGACCCATCATGGATTGAAGAGGTGGAGGTGGAGGGGGATGACATACCTAAAAAGCAATTGTTCGCAATCGCAAACATTTTGTCATGAGGCATTTGCAACGTTATTATTTCTCAATACAATACTTTATTATTTTGTAAGGCATGTAATATCAAGATCATAGTAGTAGCCTGTTGTTATTTTATCATAAACATTGGGAAAATGGCTGAATTTCTTATTGCATTTTATCAGGGTACACTGCGGCCTGACTTTGTGCTCCTCTTTCCTCTTCTCTCCTCCCACAGGTTAGAAAGTCTTGGTCTGAGTAGCAGGGTGGTAGGATGGCGGAAGGTAAGAACATAGCATGGCCTGCTCCTCTGGATCTCCTATGGTTAATCTGTTCATTGTAACAACTGTATTATAACCTGTATCATAACAGTGTTAGAACTGTACTATAACTATACTAAAACAGTATTGCATTATTGTATACAGGGTTTGTATATGTACAGTGCAGTCAGAAAGTTTTCAGAACCCTAGACTTCTTCCACATTTTGTTACGTTAAAGCCTTGTTCTAAAATGGATTACATCTGTTTTTTTCCCTCTTCAATCTACACACAATTCCCCATAATGATGAAGCAAAAACACGTCAACAGTGAAGAAGCGACTCCGGGATGCTGGCATTCTAGGCAGGGTTGCAAAGAAAAAGCCATATCTCAGACTGGACAATAAAGAGAAAAGATGGGAAAAAGAACACAGACACTGGACAGAGGAACTCTTGGAGGCCAGCATCCCGGAGTCGCCTCTTCACTGTTGACGTTGAGACTGGTGTTTTGTGGGTACTATTTAATGAATCTGCCAGTTGAGGACTCGTGAGGCCTCTGTTTCTCAAACTAGACACTCTAATGTACGTGTCCTCTTGCTCAGTTGTGCACTGGGGCCTCCCACTCCTCTTTCTATTCTGGTTAGCGCCAGTTTGCACTGTTCTACATAGCGTTGTACCAGATCTTCAGTTTCTTGGCAATTTCTCGCATGGAACAGCCTTCATTTCTCAGAAAGAGAATAGACTGATGAGTTTCAGAAGAAAGTTATTTGTTTCTGGCCATTTTGAGCCTGTAATCGAACCCATAAATGTTGATGCTCCAGATACTCAACTAGTCTAAAGAAGGCCAGTTTTATTGCTTTTTTAATCAGAACAAACATTTTCAGCTGTGCTAACATAATTTCAAAAGGGTTTTCTAATGACCAATTAGCCTTTTTAAATGATAAACTTGGATTAGCTAACACAACGTGCCATTGGAACAAAGGAGTGATGGTTGCTGATAATTGGCCTCTGTACACCTATGTAGATATTCCATAAAAAAATCAGCCGTTTCCAGCAACAATAGTCATTTACAACATTGGCAATCTCAACACTGTATTTCTGATCAATTTAATGTTATTTTAATGGCAAAAAAATGTGCTTTTCTTTCAAAAACAAGGACATTTCTAAGTGCCCCCAAACTTTTGAACGGTAGTGTAAGCATTCAGTCCCTTTACTCAGTACTTTATTGAAGCACCTTTAGCAGTGCTTACAGCCATGAGTTGTCTTGTTATGACGCTACAAGCTTGGCACACCTGCATTTGGGGAGTTTCTCCCATTCTTCTCTGCAGATCCTCTCAAACTCTGTCAGGTTGGATGGGAGCGTCACTGCACAGCTATTTTCTGGTCTTTCCAGAGATGTTCGATCGGGTTCAAGTCCGGGCTCTGGCGGGGCCACTCAAGGACATTCAGAGACTTGTCCCGAAGCCACTCCTGCGTTGTCTTGGCTGTGTGCTTAGGGTCGTTGACCTGTTGGAAGGTGAATCTTCGCCCCAGTCTGAGGTCCTGAGCGCTCTGGAGCAGGTTTTCATCAAGGATCTCTCTGTACTTTGATCTGTTCATCTTTCCCTTGATCCTGACTAGTCTCCCAGTCCCTGCCGCTGAAAAACATCCCCACAGCATGATGCTGCCACCACCGTAATTCAGTATAGTGATGGCGGCAGGTTTCCTCCTGACGTGACACTTGGCATTCAGGCCAAAGAGTTTAATCTTGGTTTCATCAGATCCGAGAATCTTGTTTTTCATGGTCTGAGAGACTTTAGGTGCCTTTTGGCAAACCAAGCAGGCTGTCATGGGCCTTTTAGGGCTTCCGTCTGGCCACTCTACCATAAAGGCCTGATTGGTGGAGTGCTGCAGAGATGGTTGTCCTTCTGGAATGTTCTCCCAGCTCCACAGGGGAACTCTGGAGCTCTGTCAGAGTTGCCATCAGGTTATTGGTGACCTCACTGACAAAGGGCCTTCTCCCCCAATTATTCAGTTTGGCTGGGTGGCCAGCTCTAGGAAGAGTCTTGGTGGTTCCAAACATCTTCCATTAAAGACTGATAGAGGCCACTGTGTTCTTGGGCACCTTCAATACTGCAGACATTTTTTTGTGCCCTTCCCCAGATCTGTGCCTAAACACAATCCTGTCTCGGAGGTCTACCGACAATTTCTTTGACTTCATGGCTTGGTTTTTGCTCTGACATGCACTGTCAACTGTGGGACCTTATATAGACATGTGTGTGCCTTTGCAAATAATGTCCAATCAATTGAATTTACCACAGTTGGACTCCAATCAAGTTGTAGATACATCTCAAGGATGATCCAGGGAAACAGGATGCACCTGAACAAAATTTTGAGTCTCATAGCAAAGGGTCTGAATACTTATGTAAATAAGGAAAAATGTCAATTGTAAAAATATCTAAAAAAACATTTTTCACTTTGTCATTATAGGGTATTGTGTGTAGATTGATGAGCATTTAAAAAAAATGTAATCCATTTTAGATTAAGTATGTAATTTAACAAAATGTGGGAAATGGAAGGGGTCTGAATACTTTCCGAATGCGTTGTATCAGTTGTTCTCTCTGTGTGCCTCCCTAATGGCACCCTAGCCCCTGTATAGTGCTCTACTCTACCAAGTCCCATAGCCCCATAGGGAATGCGTTGCCATTTGGGACACAGCCTCTGACTGCTCCCCATTGGAAAGGGAACACTGTTTGTGTGTGTGTGTGTGTGTGTGTATTCAACAGAATGTGTGAATACATAAGAATAGATAACCAAGGTCAACCAGCCACAGGTCACCTTCTCGAAGCTGCAGCTCTCCTCCACGCAGAGGGAGTGTGTGTGTTTGAGTGTGTGTTTGTGTCATGCTCTTTCATGTTCTCCTCGCTGGGAGTCAGTTGCATTCCTAGATGGGAAGGATGCTCACAAACACACACACGCTCACTTTCCAATCTTTCTCTTTGTAGCGTTCCTAGATGGGAAGGATGCTCACTCTCTCCTCAAGCGCTTCCCCCGAGCCAACAGTTTCCTGGAGGAGTTCAGACAGGGTAACATCGAACGGGAGTGTGTGGAGGAGAGCTGCAGCTTCGAGGAGGCCAATGAAGTGTTCGAGAACAAAGAGAGAACAGTAAATTATATCACACTCCTCTAGATACACAGATTTATTGATTACTGGGCTGAATCATTGAGTTCTGGTTATTGAGTTTTGGTTATACATGTATGTGCCCATACAGTATGTGTGTTATAACACACGTCTCTCCTCTCCTCGTCTTCCCCCTCTCTCCTCACTTCTGTCCTCTTCTGTCCTCTTTTCTGTCCTCTCTACTCCTCTTCTACACCCGTCTCCTCTTCTCCTTGCCTTCCCTATCCATTTCTCCTCCCCTTTCCTCGCAGGTTGGTGGTTTTTGTCATGAATCTGAGCAAATGATTACAGTTGAAGTTGGAAGTTTACATACACTTTAGCCAAATACATTTAAACTCAGTTTTTCACAATTCCTGACATTTAATCCTAGTACAAATAAATTGGATGAATTTTGGCCCATTCCTCCTGACAGAGCTGGTGTAACTGAGTCAGGTTTGTAGGCCTCCTTGCTAACACACGCTTTTTCAGTTCAGCCCACAAATTGTCTATGGGATTGAGGTCAGGGCTTTGTGATGGCCACTCCAATACCTTGACTTTGATGTCCTTAAGCCATTTTGCCACAACTTTGGATGTATGCTTGGGGTCATTGTCCATTTGGAAGACCCATTTGTGACCCGGCTTTAACTTCCTGACTGATGTCTTGAGATGTTGCTTCAATATATCCACATCATTTTCCTGCTTCATGATGCCATCTATTTTGTAAGTGTGCCAGTCCCTCCTGCAGCAAAGCACCCCCACAACATGATGCTGCCACCCCCGTGCTTCACGGTTGGGATGGTGTTCTTCAGCTTGCAAGCCTCCCCCTTTTTCCTCCAAACATAACGATGGTCATTATGGCCAAACAGTTCTATTTGTGTTTCATCAGACCAGAGGACATTTCTCCAAAAAGTACGATCTTAGTCCCCATGTGCAGTTGCAAACCGCAGTCTGGCTTTTTCGTGGAGGTTTTGGAGCAGTGGCTTCTTCCTTGCTGAGCGGCCTTTCAGGCTATGTCGATATAGGACTCGTTTTACTGTGGATATAGATACTTTGTACATGTTTCCTCCAGCATCTTAACAAGGTCCTTTGCTGTTGTTCTGGGATTGATTTGCACATTTCGCACCAAAGTACGTTCATCTCTAGGAGACAGAGCGCGTTTTCTTCATGAGCGGTATGACGGCTGCGTTGTCCCATGGTGTTTAAACTGGCGTACTATTGTTTGTACAGATGAACGTGGTACCTTCGGCGTTTGGAGATTGCTTCCAAGGATGAACCAGACTTATGGAGGTCTACAATTATTTCTCTGAGGTCTTGGCTGATTTCTTTTGATTTTCCTATGATGTCAAGCAAAGAGTTTGAAGGTAGGCCTTGAAATGCATCAGCAGGTACACCTCAAATTGACAAAAATGATGTCAATTAGCCCATCAGAAGCTTCTAAAGCCAGGACATCATTTTCTGGAATTTTCCAAGCTGTTTAAAGGCACAGTCAAGTTAGTGTATGTCAACTTCTGACCCACTGGAAATGTGATACAGTAAATTATAAGTGAAATAATCTGTCTGTAAACAATTGTTGGAAAAATTACTTGTGTCATGCACAAAGTAGATGTCCTAACCGACTTGGCAAAACTATAGTTTGTTAAACAGAAATTTGTGGAGTGGTTGAAAAACGAGTTTTAATGTCTCCAACCTAAGTGTATGTAAACTTCTGACTTCAACTGTATTATTTCTTAACTGTTTCCACAACCTTTCTTTAGTTTGCTCAACTTTTTGGTCCAACTGTTAAGTGATCAAATAATTATTGTTGGCACAAACTTAACTCCAATACAGTACCAGCAGCGTATGTGATGAGTCAAAAGAGACGAGTGCAAAAAGGGTACATTTAGAATTCCGGGTAGTTATTGGTTAACTATTTAACTAACAACTTATTGGTTCACAGAATTCCATTCTTCCAGCTACGCCACCATGTCTGTGTCAATAACTGATTTCACTTCTATATACGTCTTCTCACAGGACTAGTATTACTGTGGAACATCGGTTATGTAATTATTACCCCAGCATGTCTGTTTTTCCAGTGGATGATTCAGACAGGACTAGTATTACAATAGAACATTGGTTATGTAATTATTACCCCAGCATGTCTGTTTTTCCAGTGGATGATTCAGACAGGATTAATATTATTATAGAACATCGGTTATGTAATTATTACCCCCAGCATGTCTGTTTTTCCAGTGGATGATTCAGACAGGACTAGTATTACTGTGGAACATCGGTGATGTACATTTACATTTACATTTCAGTCATTTAGCAGACGCTCTTATCCAGAGCGACTTAATTATTATCCCAGCATGTCTGTTTTTCCAGTGGATGATTCAGACAGGATTAGTGTTACAATAGAACATTGGTTATGTAATTATTTCCCCAACATGTCTGTTTTTCCAGTGGATGATTCAGACAGGACTAGTATTACTGTGGAACATCGGTTATGTAATTATTACCCCAGCATGTCTGTTTTTCCAGTGGATGATTCAGACAGGATTAGTGTTACAATAGAACATCGGTGATGTAATTATTACCCCAGCATGTCTGTTTTTCCAGTGGATGATTCAGATAGGACTAGTATTACTGTGGAACATTGGTTATGTAATTATTACCCCAGCATGTCTGTTTTTCCAGTGGATGATTCAGACAGGACTAGTATTACTATAGAACATTGGTTATGTAATTATTATCCCAGCATGTCTGTTTTTCCAGTGGATGATTCAGACAGGATTAGTGTTACAATAGAACATCGGTGATGTAATTATTACCCCAGCATGTCTGTTTTTCCAGTGGATGATTCAGATAGGACTAGTATTACTGTGGAACATTGGTTATGTAATTATTACCCCAGCATGTCTGTTTTTCCAGTGGATGATTCAGATAGGACTAGTATTACTATAGAACATTGGTTATGTAATTATTACCCCAGCATGTCTGTTTTTCCAGTGGATGATTCAGATAGGACTAGTATTACTGTAGAACATTGGTTATGTAATTATTACAACAGCTTGTCTGTTTTCCCAGTGGATGATTCAGACAGGACTAGTATTACTATAGAACATTGGTTATGTAATTATTACCCCAGCATGTCTGTTTTTCCAGTGGATGATTCAGATAGGACTAGTATTACTATAGAACATCGGTTATGTAATTATTACCCCCAGCATGTCTGTGTTTCCAGTGGATGAATCAGACAGGACTAGTATTACTGTAGAACATTGGTTATGTAATTATTACCCCAGCATGTCTGTTTTTCCAGTGGATGATTTGTACAGAACATGTATTACTATAGAACATCGGTTATGCAATTATTACCCCATTATATCTGTTTTTCCAATGGATGATTCAGACAGGACTAGTATTACTATAGAACATCGGTTATGCAATTATTACCCCATTATGTCTGTTTTTCCAGTGGATGATTCAGACAGGACTGGTATAACTATAAAACATCGGTTATGTAATTTTACCCCAGCATGTCTGTTTTTCCAGTGGATGATTCAGACAGGACTAGTATTACAATAGAACATTGGTTATGTAATTATTATCCCAGCATGTCTGTTTTTCCAGTGGATGATTCAGATAGGACTAGTATTACTATAGAACATCGGTTATGTAATTATTACCCCAGCATGTCTGTTTTTCCAGTGGATGATTCAGATAGGACTAGTATTACTATAGTGTTATGCAGGTGAATGAGGACCCAAAAGTGACTTAACGGAGTCTTTATTCCAGTCTTAAACAAAAGCGATAATCCTGGATATTATCTAGGTAAATGCAAAAACAGGAAAACTGAAATCCACTCGTCAGTAGAGAGGAACGACTGGAGACGCGACCACAGACTGCAGGTCGCTTCGGGAAGGCACCGGCCGTAGCTGACATTGACACCTGCTCACACGCAGCATCTGAAGAAGGTAAAAACACGACAGGGCGGAACAAGGACACAGAACAGCGAACATCAAACAAGGATCCGACAAGGACAGAAGCGGAAAACAGAGGGAGAAATAGGGACTCTAATCAGAGGGCAAAATAGGGGACAGGTGTGAAAAGAGTAAATGAGGTAGTTAGGAGAATGAGGAACAGCTGGGAGCAGGAACGGAACGATAGAGAGAGAGCGAGAGAGGGAGAGAGGGAGGGGAGAGAGAGGGATAGAAAGAGGGAAAGAACCTAATAAGACCAGCAGAGGGAAACGAATAGAAGGGAAGCACAGAGACAAGACATGATAATCAATGACAAAACATGACAGTACCCCCCCACTCACCGAGCGCCTCCTGGCGCACTCGAGGAGGAACCCTGGCGGCAACGGAGGAAATCATCAATCAACGAACGGTCCAGCACGTCCCGAGATGGAACCCAACTCCTCTCCTCAGGACCGTAACCCTCCCAATCCACTAAGTACTGGTGACCACGTCCGCGAGAACGCATGTCCATGATCTTCCGTACCTTGTAAATAGGTGCGCCCTCGACAAGGACGGGGGGAAGACGAACGGGGCGCGAAGAAAAGGCTTGACACAGGAGACATGGAAGACAGGGTGGACGCGACAGAGATGTCGCGGAAGAAGCAGTCGCACAGCGACAGGATTGACGACCTGAGAGACACGGAACGGACCAATGAACCGCGGAGTCAACTTGCGAGAAGCTGTCGTAAGGGGAAGGTTACGAGTGGAAAGCCACACTCTCTGACCGCGACAATACCTAGGACTCTTAATCCTACGTTTATTGGCGGCTCTCACAGTCTGCGCCCTGTAACGGCAAAGTGCAGACCTGACCCTCCTCCAGGTGCGCTCACAACGTTGGACAAAAGCCTGAGCGGAGGGAACGCTGGACTCGGCGAGCTGGGACGAGAACAGAGGAGGCTGGTACCCAAGACTACTCTGAAACGGAGATAGCCCGGTAGCAGACGAAGGAAGCGAGTTGTGAGCGTATTCTGCCCAGGGGAGCTGTTCTGCCCAAGACGCAGGGTTTCGAAAAGAAAGGCTGCGTAAAATGCGACCAATCGTCTGATTGGCCCTTTCTGCTTGACCGTTAGACTGGGGATGAAAACCGGAAGAGAGACTGACGGAAGCACCAATCAAACGACAGAACTCCCTCCAAAACTGTGACGTGAATTGCGGACCTCTGTCTGAAACGGCGTCTAACGGGAGGCCATGAATTCTGAACACATTCTCAATGATGATTTGTGCCGTCTCCTTAGCGGAAGGAAGCTTAGCGAGTGGAATGAAATGTGCCGCCTTAGAGAACCTATCGACAACCGTAAGAATCACAGTCTTCCCCGCAGACGAAGGCAGACCGGTAATAAAGTCTAAGGCGATGTGAGACCATGGTCGAGAAGGAATGGGAAGCGGTCTGAGACGACCAGCAGGAGGAGAGTTACCTGACTTAGTCTGCGCGCAGTCCGAACAAGCAGCCACGAAACGGCGCGTGTCACGCTCCTGAGTAGGCCACCAAAACCGCTGGCGAATAGAAGCAAGCGTACCTCGAACGCCGGGGTGGCCAGCTAACTTGGCAGAGTGAGCCCACTGAAGAACAGCCAGACGAGTAGAGACAGGAACGAAAAGAAGGTTACTAGGACAAGCGCGCGGCGACGCAGTGTGAGTGAGTGCTTGCTTTACCTGTCTCTCAATTCCCCAGACAGTCAACCCGACAACACGCCCTTCAGGGAGAATCCCCTCGGGGTCGGTAGAAGCCACAGAAGAACTAAAGAGACGGGATAAGGCATCAGGCTTGATGTTCTTATTACCCGGGCGATAAGAAATCACGAACTCGAAACGAGCGAAAAACAACGCCCAACGAGCTTGACGTGCATTAAGTCGTTTGGCAGAACGGATGTACTCAAGGTTCTTATGGTCAGTCCAAACGACAAAAGGAACGGTCGCCCCCTCCAACCACTGTCGCCATTCGCCTAGGGCTAAGCGGATGGCGAGCAGTTCGCGGTTACCCACATCATAGTTGCGTTCCGATGGCGACAGGCGATGAGAAAAATAAGCGCAAGGATGGACCTTATCGTCAGAATGGAAGCGCTGGGATAGAATGGCTCCCACGCCCACCTCTGAAGCGTCAACCTCGACAATGAATTGTTTAGTGACGTCAGGAGTAACAAGGATAGGAGCGGATGTAAAACGCTTCTTGAGGAGATCAAAAGCTCCCTGGGCGGAACCGGACCACTTAAAGCACGTCTTGACAGAAGTAAGAGCTGTGAGAGGGGCAGCAACTTGACCGAAATTACGAATGAAACGGCGATAGAAATTAGCGAAACCGAGAAAGCGCTGAAACTCGACACGTGACTTTGGAACGGGCCAATCACTGACAGCCTGGACCTTAGCGGGATCCATCTGAATGCCTTCAGCGGAAATAACAGAACCGAGAAATGTGACAGAGGAGACATGAAAGGCGCACTTCTCAGCCTTCACGTAGAGACAATTCTCTAAAAGGCGCTGGAGTACACGTCGAACGTGCTGAACATGAATCTCGAGTGACGGTGAAAAAATCAGGATATCGTCAAGGTAGACGAAAACAAAGATGTTCAGCATGTCTCTCAGTACATCATTAACTAATGCCTGAAAGACAGCTGGAGCATTAGCGAGACCGAACGGCAGAACCCGGTATTCAAAATGCCCTAACGGAGTGTTAAACGCCGTTTTCCACTCGTCCCCCTCTCTGATGCGCACGAGATGGTAAGCGTTACGAAGGTCCAACTTAGTAAAGAACCTGGCTCCCTGCAGAATTTCGAAGGCTGACGACATAAGGGGAAGCGGATAACGATTCTTAACCGTTATGTCATTCAGCCCTCGATAATCCACGCAGGGGCGCAGAGTACCGTCCTTCTTCTTAACAAAAAAAACCCCGCTCCGGCGGGAGAGGAAGAAGGCACCACGGTACCGGCGTCGAGAGAAACAGACAGATAATCCTCGAGAGCCTTACGTTCGGGAGCCGACAGAGAGTATAGTCTACCCCGAGGGGGAGTGGTCCCCGGAAGGAGATCAATACAACAATCATACGATCGGTGAGGAGGAAGGGAGTTGGCTCTGGACCGACTGAAGACCGTGCGCAGATCATGATATTCCTCCGGCACTCCTGTCAAATCACCAGGTTCCTCCTGAGAAGAGGGGACAGAAGAAACAGGAGGGATAGCAGACATTAAACACTTCACATGACAAGAAACGTTCCAGGATAGGATAGAATTACTAGACCAATTAATAGAAGGATTATGACATACTAGCCAGGGATGACCCAAAACAACAGGTGTAAAAGGTGAACGAAAAATCAAAAAGGAAATGGTCTCACTGTGGTTACCAGATACTGTGAGGGTTAAAGGTAGTGTCTCACATCTGATACTGGGGAGAAGACTACCATCTAAGGCGAACATGGGCGTGGGCTTCCCTAACTGTCTGAGAGGAATGTCATGTTTCCGAGCCCATGCTTCGTCCATAAAACAACCCTCAGCCCCAGAGTCAATCAAGGCACTGCAGGAAGCAGCCGAACCGGTCCAGCATAGATGGACCGACAAGGTAGTACAGGATCTTGATGGAGAGACCTGAGTAGTAGCGCTCACCAGTAGCCCTCCGCTTACTGATGAGCTCTGGCTTTTACTGGACATGAAATGACAAAATGTCCAGCAGAACCGCAATAGAGGCAAAGGCGGTTGGTGATCCTCCGTTCCCTCTCCTTAGTCGAGATGCGAATACCTCCCAGCTGCATGGGCTCAGTCTCTGAGCCGGAGGGAGGAGATGGTTGAGATGCGGAGAGGGGGAACACCGTTAACGCGAGCTCTCTTCCACGAGCTTGGTGACGAAGATCTACCCGTCGTTCTATGCGGATGGCGAGTGCAATCAAAGAGTCCACGCTGGAAGGAACCTCCCGGGAGAGAATCTCATCTTTAACCTCAGCGTGGAGTCCCTCCAGAAAACGAGCGAGCAACGCCGGCTCGTTCCAGTCACTGGAGGCAGCAAGAGTGCGAAACTCTATAGAGTAATCCGTTATGGATCGATCACCTTGACATAGGGAAGCCAGGGCCCTGGAAGCCTCCTTACCAAAAACTGAACGATCAAAAACCCGTATCATCTCCTCTTTAAAGTTCAGATAATCGTTAGAACACTCAGCCCTTGTCTCCCAGATAGCTGTGCCCCACTCCCGAGCCCGACCAGTAAGGAGTGATATGACGTAAGCGATCCGAGCTCTCTCTCTTGAGTATGTGTTGGGTTGGAGAGAGAACACAATATCACACTGGGTGAGAAAGGAGCGGCACTCAGTGGGCTGCCCAGAGTAACATGGTGGGTTATTAACCCTAGGTTCCGGAGACTCGGAAGACCAGGAAGTAGCTGGTGGCACGAGACGAAGACTCTGAAACTGTCCTGAGAGGTCGGAAACCTGAGCGGCCAGGGTCTCAACGGCATGACGAGCAGCAGACAATTCCTGCTCATGTCTGCCGAGCATTGCTCCCTGGATCTCGACGGCAGTGTTGCGAGAATCCGTAGTCGCTGGGTCCATTCTTGGTCGGATCCTTCTGTTATGCAGGTGAATGAGGACCCAAAAGCGACTTAACGGAAACAGAGTCTTTATTCCAGTCTTAAACAAAAGCGATAATCCTGGATATTATCTAGGTAAATGCAAAAACAGGAAAACTGAAATCCACTCGTCAGTAGAGAGGAACGACTGGAGACGCGACCACAGACTGCAGGTCGCTTCGGGAAGGCACCGGCCGTAGCTGACATTGACACCTGCTCACACGCAGCATCTGAAGAAGGTAAAAACACGACAGGGCGGAACAAGGACACAGAACAGCGAACATCAAACAAGGATCCGACAAGGACAGAAGCGGAAAACAGAGGGAGAAATAGGGACTCTAATCAGAGGGCAAAATAGGGGACAGGTGTGAAAAGAGTAAATGAGGTAGTTAGGAGAATGAGGAACAGCTGGGAGCAGGAACGGAACGATAGAGAGAGAGCGAGAGAGAGGGAGGGGGAGAGAGAGGGATAGAAAGAGGGAAAGAACCTAATAAGACCAGCAGAGGGAAACGAATAGAAGGGAAGCACAGAGACAAGACATGATAATCAATGACAAAACATGACATATAGAACATTGGTTATGTAATTATTACCCCAGCATGTCTGTTTTTCCAGTGGATGAATCAGACAGGACTAGTATTACTATAGAACATTGGTTATGTAATTATTACCCCAGCATGTCTGATTTTCCAGTGGATGATTCGTACGGGATTAGTTTGACCAAACTGCCCCTGTATTTTTTTTTCCTTATTCAAAATTGACCATGATGACGGATTTAAGATATTTCAAATGTTTATGGATTGCCTAGTATTGGCCTGATGGCTTTCAGTTTTGAGAAAGACATAATGCATATCAATAAGAACCATGAACTGTAACCTATGCAGTCATTTAAATACTTGACGTATTTGGCAATTTATCAATTCATTGGCACAATATATCGTCCACTTCATCTTTTAAAAGATAAGTTTGGCACCATGAAAGTTGATATGTGACAAAGCGTATCATTCATTTGTAGGCAATGTGCATATCACTTTGTTTTAAGCGTCAATTTTTTCCCATGTTTTTACCCAAACTGAGTGCAGCACCCGTTGAACTCTGTAATATCCCTCAAAACACAGGGATGACGATTTGCACTGGCTAAGTATTATCTGAGGACCTGGGAGTTTGCCGGAAAAACAGTAGGTTTTTAGGGCTGGGATAATGACGTTCCTGCCAAGTAAAAACAACTGACATGGCAGATTCGGACAGGACTAAAATTATGGATGTGGTGATTTGTGCTCGTGCACATAATTACATTACCTGAGCTCCCATGAATTACTGTATAAATGACCATGTGCAATGTAATTATGTACTGTATGTGAACTATGTACATGTAAGTTTGAAGAAGTTGTGAAAATCATTGTGTTTAACTAGTTCCACAACCTTTTTTAGGTAAGATGTCCCAAAAATAATTTGTACTTGAATGAACATATGAGACACTTTGAGCAAACACATTTTAATTTGACAGAATTTTTGGCAAATGTTATCACATTTTTTAAAGTTCAGGTAACACTGACCAAAAAGTTGAGTAAACAAAAAAAACACTTACTTAATAATATTTAGTTGAAACAATTGTTTTTTTTACAGTGGATATGGGCCAGCTGCAAAGTCAAAATTGACTATATCGTCAAAATTTATGAAAACAGAAATTCGCTTTTTGGTCTTAATAAATGCCAACCTGCCTCTACTCTCCACCAGATGGAGTTCTGGAAGACTCGCAGTGTGTACACGGTGAGCAGCCACGAGCAGACCAGGGACGGCCGTTCAGAGGGCCACCTCTACATGGTGGTTCCCCTGCTGGGCGTGGCTCTCCTCCTCCTCATCGCCCTCTTCCTCATCTGGAGGTGCCAGCTGCAGAAGGCCACACGGCGGCGGCCCGCCTACACCCAGAACCGCTACATGAACAACCGCAACACCCGCAGCCTGCCGCGCATCCTGGTCCACCGGGACACGCCATCCCACTCCGAGACCCCCTTATCCAGGCCCACGGTGGTAGTGAGTGGGGTGGAGAGAGTAGTAGGAGGAAGCGGAGGAGGGTCGCTGGTTTGCGCTGCAAACGTTCCCCAAGAACCTCACTCCCACCCTCAGAACACTCGCTCAGCCCTGTACGTCCAGGATCCGTCTGTGTCAGTAGCGTCGCGTCTCTCCGGTGCCACACCTCCTCCTTCCTACGAGGAGGTGACAGGACACCTGGAGAGCAGCAGCGACGAGGTATCGGCGCCGTACAGCGACCCTCCGCCCAAATATGAGGAGATTGTCAAGGAGAAGTAAGCAGAGGGAGGGAGAGAGGGATGGAGGGAGGGAGGCTGGGCCGGGGGCCATACTGTCAGATCCATCCCTCCCTCCATTGTCCTTGTCTCTGGTCTGAGGGGCTGGCAAACTGCTAGCTATCCGTGGGAAAGAATGCACTGTGGTATCTAATATCTTGAAGCACTTGTTGTATCTATCGCTGACTGACTACTGTACAAGGTTTGGAACGACGATGATCTGTGTTACACTGTGTTTTCTTCTTGAGTTTATCTATCTTGCCAATGCCTGGGGTTTGGCGGTCTGTTTTGATTTTGCGTTGTTGTTATGCATCAGTGTTTCTCACTGTACTCTGAATGTGGTGGTCATTGTTTACTAGTGCGTATGACTCTGCAGTGAAGCGCTTTATCCATAATAACTGTATATTTATACTGTATACTTTTCCACCTTTCTCTCATCACACCAGCTGTAGCTAATCACTTGGAGAAATACAATCGCTGCGTCTACACTGCCTTCCCCCCAAACACTGCAGAAACAACACCTTTCCCGGACACCCTGAGGCACCTTTGAATGTGTCAGCCATCCCAAATGGTGCCCTGTTCCCTACATAGTGTACTCACTACTTTTGACCAGGGCCATTTGGGACGTGGTTGTGAGAGGAATGGAACATTGCCAAGTCACCCTCCATCCCCCTGAGAGGAAGAGACTACTGTGTGGGTGAAGGTAGTGAGGATGTTTCCAAGCCCTCAGTAGTACTTCTTCCTCTCCAGAGTTGTGCCGTGACTCATGATAAAGGAGAGTTGATTTGCCAAATGTGCACTGCTGATTACGTGTACTGCTTTCTGAACACACAAAATGAAAAGAAAAAGTATATTCTTTCATTTATTGAAAGTAGTATGGTTTAACAAACAGAAACAGTAGCCAGTGCTTGTGGACTATGGGACTATAGGACTATCTAATTATGAAGAGGATGCAGCCAGACACAGCGGATGAGTTGGGATCTTCAGTGTTTCTCCTCTTTGTCTGAATCCAACACCAAGGCCGTCTTTCTCCACATACATCCTCTGGTAATGGAAGGGCCTTGAATTAAGAGGAAACGGATGCACTCCAAGTGTATGGTGGGAAGAACACGCATACTATCTCAAAATGTCAATCAGGTATTTGAGTTTTTGGCTAATTAGAAAATAATTGAATGACCTGATAATTAATTTCAGTCCTTTATTAAGCTTACCAGTAAATATACTATCTTACACACACAAACAAAGACACACACACACACACAGGTACGCACGAATGCACACACACACAAACACACACACACACAGGTACGTAGACACACACACACGCACACGTACGCATGCCAGCACGCACACACACACACACACACACACAGGTACGCACGAATGCACACACACACACACACACACACACACACACACACACACACACACACACACACACACACACACACACACACACACACACACACACACACACACACACACACACACACACACACACACACACACACACACACACACACACACACACACACACACACACACAGAGGAAGCACAATCAGTAGCTCTGACAACATTCCAGTCAACCCTCAGCCTATCCCTCTCAAAGCTGCAGTGAACTTTACAATGCTGGCTTCAGTACTGCTGTGCTATAACTGTTTACAATTGGTACTTTTTAAAATCTTGTTTGAATAGATGCGTAAGAAATCTCTAGACAAGTGAGCCATGGTCGGGTATATCACCATCATGACTGCTGAATGGTACAAATGCTCTTCTTTTCTTTAGTCTCTTCTTGTTTTGTTGTTTGCCTTTTGACTGCTTTTTCACTTGTGTCTCGTTTTGTTGGTGTTCAAACCTTGTTGAACCAGACATCCACCAACCAGGACATGCAACAGAAGTAGTGTTTCACAATCAGCTCAGGTTGCCAGCAGTAACAGTCTCTATGTTATATACTAACCACTGCCAATGGCTGGACCAAATGGGATCACAAGATAACTCTGACTTGTACTGCAATACCTGGAGTACCTGTTTTTTTACACAGGGGAGAGAGAAAAGGAGCGACCAAGGGCAGAGAGAGAGACAGGGAGCGGGAGATGCCCTCTGGCCTGTCTGGGGCCTTCTCCTCAAGGTTAGCAGTGTAAGCATCTGGCCTGGGCTTAGTCTGCTCTGCAGTTTTCCAAGGAAGGAGGGATGACAAAACACTAGGGCTTCTGCAGGGAAGGGAAGGAGGGATGGACACAGGGCTACTGCAATGGTCCTTCCCTTTCTAGAGGAGCTAGATGCTGGCTGCTTCTGATGATGTGAGCACTGTCTGTCTGCTTCTGATGACGCGAGCGTTGTCTGTTTCTGTCTGCTGACTAGTTCCTAGTGTCCCCGGGCTCTCAAGGCTCTTTATACTGACATCTACTCTACAGTTTGTGCTGATTCATATTCATGGAATGAACAATGTGCGAGAGTGTGTGTGTGCGTGTATGTGTGTGTGTGAGATCCTGTATTTGTGCCCAAACTCTCCTTAAAAATTCACTTCACTAAAGATTGAAATATTCCACAAAAACAATTGTTTATGTTCTTTACTATATCTATATATTCATGCATGTACATGTAAATATACAGTGCGTTCGGAAAGTATTCAGACCCCTTGACTTTTTCCACATTTTGTTGTTACAGCCTTATTCTAAAATGGATTAAATACTGTTTTCCCCTCAGAAGTCTATACACAATAACCCATAATGACATGTTTTTAGAATATTTAGCAAATGTATAACCCCGCCCCCCAAAAAACATACCTTATTTACATGAGTATTCAGACCCTTTGCAATGAGAATCGAAATAGAGCTCAGGTGCATCCTGTTTCTACTGATCATCCTTGAGATGTTTCTACAACTTGATTGGAATCCACCTGTGGTAAATTCAATTGATTGGACATGATTTGGAAAGGCACACACCTATCTATATAAGGTCCCACAGTTGACAGTGCATGTCAGAGCAAAAACCAAGCCATGAGGTCGAAGGAATTGTCCGTAAAGTTCCGAGACAGGATTATGTCGAGGCACAGATTTGGGGTTGGCGTACTGCAGACAAAAAATGTCTGCAGTATTGAAGGTCCCAAAGAACACAGTGGCCTCCATCATTCTTAAATAGAAGAGTTTTGGAACCACCAAGACTCTTCCTAGAGCTGGCCGCCCAGCCAAACTGAGCAATCGGGGGCGAAGGGCCTTGGTCAGTGAGGTGACCAATAACCAGATGGTCACTCTGACAGAGCTCTAGAGTTCCTCTGTGGAGATGGGAGAACCTTCCAGAAGGACAACAATCTCTGCAGCACTCCCCCAATCAGGCCTTTATGGTAGAGTTGCCAGACGGAAGCGACTCCTCAGTAAAAGGCACATGACAGCACATCTGGAGCTTGCCAAAAGCCACCTAAAGACTCTCAGACCATGAGAAACTAGATTATTTGGCCTAAATGCCAAATCTAAAGGAAACCTGGCACCATCCCTACGGTGAAGTATGGTGGTGGCATTATCGTGATGGCATTATCATGCTGTGGGGGTGTTTTTCAACAGCAGGGACTGAGAGACGAGTCAGGATCGAGGGAAAGATGAACGGAGCAAAGCACAGAGAGATCCTTGATGAAAACCTGAAACAAGATAACGACCCCAAGCACAAAGCCTGTGTAGGAGTCCTTGAGTGGCCAAGTCAGAGCTCGGACTTGAACCTGATCAAACATTTCTGGAGAGACCTGAAAATAGCTGTGCAGCAACGCTCCCCATCCAACCTGACAGAGATTGAGAGGATCTGCAGAGAAGAATGGGAGAAACTCCCCAATTACAGGTGTGCCAAGCTTGTAGCGTCATAACCAAGAAGAATTGAGGTTGTAATTGCTGCTAAAGGTTCTTCAACAAAGTACTGAGTAAAAGGTCTGAATACTTATGTAAATATCATATTTCAGTTTTTTATTATTAATACATTTGAATTAAACCTGTTTTTGCTTTGTCATTATGGATTATTGTGTGTAGATTGATGAGGGAAAAAACTATTTCATCAATTTTAGAATAAGGCTGTAACCTAACAAAATGTGGAAGAAGTCAAGGGGGCTGAATACTTTACGAATGCACTGTAGATATATATATATCGCACACTGCTGTTGATGTTTTCTAATGGTTTTTAATGGGTGCATGAATATCTGATCATTTCTGTCAATGACTTGGGTTCAACACTATGTTTACATCCCAAATGGCACTCTGTTCCCTATGAAGTGCACTTCTTTTGACCAGAGGCCTATGTGCCCTGGTCAAAAGTAGTGCACTATATAGGGAATAGGGTGCCATCTGGGACGAAGCCTATATCACTAGTCTAGAAGTGACTGTGCTTGTGATGCTGTTCAATGTTTAGAAAGACGGACCTTGAAGCCTCACAAATAGGGGCCAGAAGTTGAACCTGTTTAGAAAAACCCTTGGCTCTATTCATGATCACGCCTCAAGAAAGAACTGTGAGCACAATGAGATGGACTTATATGATTGGTTTACAGTGGTGCTACATTAGCCTGAATGCTGATCTGTTTGTGCTATCTTGCCAACTCCTGTCACTCGTTGTCATGCCTAACATTGACTTCAAAATGACAGCAATGGAGTTGGCAAGAGCACAAACAGATCTGGGATCAGGCCAATGCTACAGGGAGTTGAATACGAAGAACACTGCTTGCTGTTCTCCACTGTTACATAAATCAGTCAACAAAAGGTATAGGATCAGAAAACTGCAATTCTAACCTTTACCAGTATCGGGATGAAAAACATCTGACCCTGTATCAGTGTATAACAGCTGTTTCTACCTACGGTGCATAAATGAGGGTTACAAGTGAGAGTAGCTTAGATAGGTCTCCTAGACTAATGAACCTTGGACAATCCAGGCCTCATCAACATTCAGTTAGTTCAGATACAGTTACATAAGCCACAGCCTGGCCTCCCACTCTGTTAAAGTAGATTTCACCCAGTTATCATGAAGAAACCACTGAAATGTTAGAAATGTCCAAATACTCATTCTCTTGTTACTGGATGTCCATTAAATGGGTTCAGCCTGACAAATGCTTTATTAATACTCACGTGTCTTTGACCAAAGTACCATACAGTCTGTCTCTGGGTCACTGGCCCTATGCTCTGGCCCAGGGCATTACATGTGGCCTTCTTCAACAAGGCTTGCCGCATGTAACACCCTGGACCAGAGCAACTGTGGTCTATGCTTCCTCCTGGTTCTGTCTGGTTGTGGATATACTGGGCTTTCTGGGTCTCAAATGTCACCCTAACCCCTATATGGTGCACTTCTTTGGACCAGGACCCATAGGGATCTGGCAATAAATAGTGGACCATGTAGGGAATAGGGGGCCATTTGGGGACGCAGGCCTGCATGTGGGTCAGTGTGAGAGTCGGAGGAGAGGGTGATGTGAAGGGGGCTGGGTGTCTCTCGTCTTATGACAGACCCAGTGGAATTGGTGGTGGTCCTAATGGAATACAATAGAGTTAAAATAGGTTGCTGTTAACCCAATTTCGAACACAAACCATGTGGTTGTACTGCTGCCTATCACTTTCTATGTATTATAAAGGGGGTGGGGGATGCAACGAACATACATTCAGTCAGCTACTGTCATATTTTGGTATAGTTAAATTGACAACAATGTATACAATATTACAATGTAAACAATATTACATATCTTCAACTGTCTTTTCATGTTTCAATTGGGGTGAAACGTGTAATATACACAGTGTACAGAACATTAGGAGCACCTTCCTAATATTGAGTTGCACTCCCCTTTGCCCTCAGAACAACCTCAATTCGTCGGGCGTGGACACTGCAAGGTGTCGAAAGCGTTCCACAGGGATGCTGACCCATGGTGACTCCAACATGTTGTGTCAAGTTGGTCAGTTACACACAGGAAGCCGTTGAGCATGAAAAACCCTGCAGCGTTGCAGTTCTTCACACACCGAAACCTTTGTGCCTCGCACCTACTGTCATACCCCGTGATAAAGGACGTGAATATTTAGTCTTGTCCATTCACCCTCTGAATGACACACTCATACAATCCATGTCTCAACTGTCTCAAGGTTTAAAATCCTTATTTAACGGGTCTCCTCCTCTTTATCTACACTGATTGAAGTGGATTTAACAAGTGACATAAATAAGGGATCATAGCGTTCACCTTTATTCACCTGTCATGGAAAGAGCAGTTGTTCCTAAAGTTTTGTACACTCAGTGTAAATATCATGCAATTGCAAAGTGAGGTCAGAAAAGTATGTTTTTTTTAGACATATTTTTAGCGACCAGAAAACAGCCAAAATATTAGGTTTTTCCCAGATGTCTCCATTACCTTGTTGTAACCAGGTTATCTTTATAAGCAGAAAACCAGTTTACAATGCCAAATGTTGCCCCCTGGGTAAGTAGGCTAATGTATCTACGTCAGATTGTGAATGCTGGGGGCTGGGGGGGATCTGTCCCAAATGGGTGCCATGTGGCTCAGTATGGCACGTCCCATGGGAGACCAGTATGAAAAATGTCTGCACTCACTACTGTAAGTCACTCTGGATAAGAGCGTCTGATAAATGACTAACATGTAAATGTATCCCCTTTAAAGTGCACTACTTTTGGAAAATATGTGTCCCAAATGGCACCTATGGGACCTGGTCAAATGTAGGTCTAGTGCACTAAATGTGGAATAGGGTGCCATTTAGGACACAACCCTCTGTCACTAAATCCTCTTTGTCACAGTGGATGGATAACATCATCACTCGATAGTCACACACACCACATACCGTACTAAGTGCCAATTTCTCTCTTTCTCTTGTCGGTAAAGCACTGATGCTGAATTACTTTGTGAATATATTAAAGTGCATTTATCCATACTTGCTTTCTCTCTCTGTGCCTCTGTTGTGTCTGTGATTGGTTTTGTATGAGTCAGGTGATCAGATTATTTGATTAGGAGATGTCTTAGCAATGAGATAAAAATGTGTAATCTACATGGCACATTGAAGGAAGTGTGGCTAGGTAGCCTGGTTAAGGCTGACTGAAAGCTGTACTCATCATTGGGCGCACTGTTCAGTCTGGTTAAAGCAGTGTATGTGACCAAAGGGCCGGTGCTGGAAGGCTGTAACTGCACTTTGGCTCCATCTGCTGGGCAAACAGAGGAGTGGGTCACTGCGATGGATCAAAGAGTGAATGAACATTTCAAGGTAATGAAGCTTGGGATGCATGAGAAGGTCAAATCCCTTTTATTAAATATTCCTAAAAATCAAGGGGTTTATTTAATGAATTGTATTACAGGAAAACATACATACTGTGGTTTCAAGTTAAAGGGGCAATCCGCAGTTGAAACAATAACAAAGCGCCACTGTTTCGGTAAAAAGCTGACAGATGAGGCGGAGGAGAAACGTAACTACTCTCAAATTCAAAGAAAGTGCTATGGATGCAAGGACTGACGTTCCATGATATCAAAACGATAGTTTTAACCGCGTTTTGAGGCTATAGAGTGTTTGTTTACATTTACTTTGTTTTACGAGCATTGGAATCAAACAAACGTCTAAATGCCTCGAACCCCATCAGAAGCCGAAGTATAAGTAACATTCTTCAAGAATCAATGGGTGCATATCCTTCACCTATTTGTAAGGTAAAAAAGTATGTACCAACTGCAGATTGTCCCTTTAAAACATTCACATACCTGTGTTTTAGTTCAGTTCATTCTTTCAGCATTATTACAAGTTCTTAAAAACAGTTTTCATAAAAAACGGAATAAACCTTTCTGTTACAAGAAAAAACATCAATAGCCGGAGATTTTAATGGGCTCCACTGCGCATCTGAGGCCACAGGTGAGATGGTACATGAGGATGTGTCTGAATGCCTTGTCTCTCAGGCCGTAGATCAGAGGACTCAGACACCTGGGCAGGATAATCAGGATGATAAACACAATATACTCAATCTGTGTGGCTTTGTCCATTGCTCTGGATTTCAAGGCTGACACTATAGTAGGAACCAGGGTGGAGGAGAGACTCAGGCCTAGCTGGATCAGGTGCAGGAGAACCGTGTTACGAGCCTTGCTGTTCATGTCCTTGTCTGCGGAGGCCGACTTGGCTACCATCATCATAGCGATGTAGGAGTATATGATGATAAAACCAACGGTCATGAAGACGATGCTGATGAACACGTTGTCTACCTGGTTGTGAATCTTCAGGTGGAAAAGCTCGCTGGTAGAGCAGAATTCCTGCATGAACTGGTCCAGGGGCATGGACTCTAGAACCAGCAGCATGACAAGCTTAATGATAGTGTTTAGGGAACACAGGATCCACACCACAGCAATGACCACGCCCGTAGTCCTGGGGGTGACAATGGAGGCATGCCTCAGAGGATAACAGATAGCCACGTACCTGGAAAGGATCATTTTTATTGAGTACCAAATATAGGCCCTGGTCAAAAGTAGTACACTATTTAACCTTTATTTAACCCTTGAGGTTTAGAAACCTCTTTTGCCTGGGGGCCTAAATAGGGGAAAGTGTATAAGCAAACATACCTCTCTAGCGACATCACAGACAAGTTGAGAGGGGAGACAGCGCTGGTGAAAATGGCCACCAACACAATCACAACACATATATATCGGATCACAAACAACCCAGCGACGGCTAATATGTACAGCAGTTGGCTGGTCAGCAGTAGGATGGTGTCGGCGAAGAGGAGGTTACCTACCGGAAATGAACACGTTAAACATTTGTTGGGAATACAATAATTACACAATAACAGATTGTATTTTAACACAACTTGAATTGTAATGCATTCTACCCCATATTTGCTTTCCAAAATACATGAAAAGCTAGTTTGGAGTGCATTTAGAGCTTCTAAAGACCTCAATACCAAATGAATTGGGAACAGGTTATGGTGTAACAAGCCACAGGCCATGGAAGATTTCAAATGGAATGTATGACCTGATTGGGCTTAGCAGTACTGCTGAAGCATCTGCACACTTCTACAGAGGCGACTTAGGTTCAGATCTGGCCTTACTGCCCCTTGACACAACCTGTGTCTTTCCCCACTGTCATCCTCTCTCAATATCTGTTCAATACTCTTGTATAAAACTTCCGGTAGCCAGGTTTACCAAACAAGATGTAGCGTGAGGTCTCTCTGAACATGGGCCTGCTCTTCAGACTGTACAGCATGATAGTGTTGATGTAGAGGAAGAGGAGACATGGAGACACAGACAGGAAGCCCATGAATGTCCTCATGGGCACTGCCAACCTCTGATTGGTCAAGGAAATGTTGTTGGACAGGAGCTGGAATGGGGGTGTTGTATTGGACATGTTTCAGGCGCATCTGTAGAGACAAAAATACTTTAAACAAAAAGTGCTAGAGGTGTCACCACAGACCCTGGTTTGATTCCAGGCTGTCCCATAGGGTGGCGCACAATTGGCCCAGCATCATCCGGGTTTGGCTAGTTTAGGCCGTCATTGTAAATAAGAATTTGTTCTTAACTGACCTGCCTAGTTAAGTAAAGGATAAATAAAAAGTCCATATCAGATGAACATTTCAGAAATTACAGTAATTTTTGAACATAGTCTCCTCCCTTTTAAGGAACCAAAAGAATTGGGACAAATTCACTTATACGTGTATTAAAGTTGTCAAAATGTTGTTTTTGGTCCCATATTCCTAGCACGCAATGACTAAATCAAGCTTGTGACTCTACAAACTTATTGGATGCATTTACAGTTGGTTGTGTATCAGATGATCTATGTCCAATAGAAATGAATGGCAAACAATGTATTGTGTTATTTTGGAGTCACTTTTACCGTAAATATGAATAGAATATGTTTCTGTACAATTCAACATTATGAACATGAATGAAAATACTCTCAAATTAAGCTGACAGTCTGGGCTTATAGTCATTGTATAATGTCAAAGTGCTGGAGTACAGAGACAAAACAAAAACATAATTGTCACAGTCCAAATGCTCTTGGACTTCACTGTATCTGTAATACAGTATATTGCTTATACAGGTCTGAAATGGTGGTGTCGTATTGGATATGTCTCTGTCGCATCATTCTGTAGAGACAAACATACAGCCATTATTGTAATATATCTATAATATATTTCCTTCAGCCCTGGACAGGTCTGTAATGGTGGTGTTGTATTGGACATGTCTCTGTCATATACAAAAATCGCTGAAGTTGGAGACTTTTATCTCCCTCACCAACTTCTAATATCTGCTATCTGAGCATCTAACCGATCGCTGCAGCTGTACATAGTCTATTGGTAAATAGCCCACCCATTTTCACCTACCTCATCCCCATACTGTTTTTATTTATTTACTTTTCTGCTCTTTTGCACACCAATATCTCTACCTGTACATGACCATCTGATCATTTATCACTCCAGTGTTAATCTGCAAAATTGTAATTATTCGCCTACCCCCTCATGCCTTTTGCACACAATGTATATAGACTCCCCTTTTTTTTCTACTGTGTTATTGACTTGTTAATTGTTTACTCCATGTGTAACTCTGTGTTGTCTGTTCACACTGCTATGCTTTATCTTGGCCAGGTCGCAGTTGCAAATGAGAACTTGTTCTCAACTAGCCTACCTGGTTAAATAAAGGTGAAAAAAATACATTAGGACAAACATGCATTCATTATACCTCTATGAGAAACATTGGCAGGTTGGTCCCAGATCTCTTTGTGCTACATAGCCAAATCCTAAGGTCGTTGTCAATTTCAAACAACAGCTCTGGGAGCAGACTAGCCTATTGCCTGCCCTGTACAGACCCCCATAGGATCAAATCAAACATGCAATATGATAACAATCAAATAAAATCTCAAATTCAAACTGCTATAAATGCAATGCTTATTATGCTAATTGAAAAGCAAAAACAATTGAACACAGCAAAGACAAAGAATTAAAAAAAAAATATTACAGAATCCCACGACTGTTTCCTTCTGTAGCTTTTCAGTCACAATTCAGTTCACATTGAAGGCAGAGGAATCACCCACAGGAGATCTCCTGAAGTACTTTCAAAGCAGAAATACTCACTGTCAGTTCAGTTACCGTCTGAGGCTCTGTAGGGCTCTGCCCAAGGTGTGTGGGGTTCACCTCTTGTCCACCTCTTATAAGATATATATCGACAGCTCACTCTACATCACACCATCACATGGGCCGGTCCTGTAGCCAATAACAGAGTAGCATGAGGTGATCTAGCCCGTAAGGGCAGATGTCGGTCTAATCGATCAATGCCTTTATTAAATGTGGACTCTAAAATAGTCGCTAAATTATTGGTGAATCATCAAGAAACGGTTGCATGCTGTAGTCTGGTCCTGTGGTGGTGCTGCCAGTCCAGCCAATCAGGATCCAGAAAGGAACACAAACTGTTAGCCTACTGTAGTGCAGGGCAATTATTTCCATGGAGGGCTTCATTAGAATATATTTTTGCCATCGTGGGCCAGAATCATATTACAGGGTTATACATCATGTGTATGACTGTGTTGACAGATATATCTACTGTAAATCACATCCAGATATGCTGCTTATTTTACTTTTTTAACATGCACGGAAATAAACCACATCCATGTCCTCCTTTTGGTAGGTATTTTCATTATTAAACGTGCAATGAACTACACGGAGGGAAAAGTACACTGTGCATTCAGCACCACGGACAGGACCCTTGTTAACGGGTATGCACAACAACACAAGAAAGAGAGAGAGCTCAACATTACATTTCAACTACTCAATCAGTGTGAGGAGTGAAGTCTCTGATGGGCATTGACTAGAGCACTGAAGTCAGGTATAGTTTCTGATGTCGCTATGCGCAGGATTGCTGAGAGGTGAGAGTCAGTAAGAGATGATCTGTGCCTTGACTTGTTATATTTCATCACTGAAAATGTCTGTTCACATACGTAGGTTGACCCAAACAGTACAAACATCTTCTGAGCATGACTCCTAATCTTTGGAAAGTTTTGTTCATCGAGAGATTTTTATTTATTTATTTTATTTCACCTTTATTTAACCAGATAGGCAAGTTGAGAACAAGTTCTCATTTACAATTGTGACCTGGCCAAGATTAAGCAAAGCAGTTCGACACATACAACAACACAGAGTTACACATGGAGTAAAACAAACATACAGTCAATAATACAGTAGAAAAATAAATCTATATACGATGTGAGCAAAGAATGGTAGATGGTAGATTTTGTAGATTTGCAGTGGAAGAATGTGCAAAGTAGAAATAAAAATAATGGGGTGCAAAGGAGCAAAATAAATAAATACAGTAGGGGAAGAGGTAGTTGTTTGGGCTAAATTATAGATGGGCTATGTACAGGTGCAGTAATCCGTGAGCTGCTCTGAAAGCTGGTGCTTAAAGCTAGTGAGGGAGATAAGTGTTTCCAGTTTCAGAGATTTTTGGAGTTCGTTCCAGTCATTGGCAGCAGAGAACTGGAAGGAGAGGCGGCCAAAGGAAGAATTGGTTTTGGGGGTGACTAAAGAGATATACCTGCTGGAGCACATGCTACAGGTGGGTGCTGCTATGGTGACCAGCGAGCTGAGATAAGGGGGACTTTACCTAGCAGGGTTTTGTAGATGACCTGGAGCCGGTGGGTTTGGCGACGAGTATGAAGCGAGGGCCAGTCAACGAGAGCGTACAGGTCGCAGTGGTGGGTAGTATATGGGGCTTTGGTGACAAAACGGATGGCACTGTGATAGACTGCATCCAATTTATTGAGTAGGGTATTGGAGGCTATTTTGTAAATGACATCGCAGGATCGGTAGGATGGTCAGTGTTACGAGGGTATGTTTGGTAGCATGAGTGAAGGATGCTTTGTTGCGAAATAGGAAGCCAATTCTCGATTTAACTTTGGATTGGAGATGTTTGATGTGAGTCTAGAAGGAGAGTTTACAGTCTAACCAGACAACTAGTTATTTGTAGTTGTCCACATATTCTAAGTCAGAACCGTCCGGAGTAGTGATGCTGGACGGGCGGGCAGGTGCAGGCAGCGATCGGTTGAAGTGCATTTAGTTTTACTTATATTTAAGAGCAGTTGGAGGCCACGGAAGGAGAGTTGTATGGCATTGAAGCTCGTCTGGAGGTTAGTTAACACAGTGTCCAAAGAAGGGCCAGAAGTATACAGAATGGTGTTGTCTGCGTAGAGGTGGATCAGAGAATCACCAGCAACAAGAGCGTCATCATTGATGTATCACGAGAAGAGAGTCAGCCCAAGAATTGAACCCTGTGGCACCCCCATAGAGACTGCCAGAGGCCCGGACAACAGGCCCTCCGATTTGACACACTGAACTCTATCAGATAAGTAGTTGGTGCACCAGGCAAGGCAATCATTTGAGAAACCAAGGCTATCGAGTCTGCCGATGAGGATGTGGTGATTGACAGAATCGAAAGCCTTGGCCAGGTCAATGAATACGGCTGCACAGTATTGTTTCTTATCGATGGCGGTTAAGATATCGTTTAGGACCCTGAGCGTGGCTGAGGTGCACCAATGACCAGCTCTGAAACCAGATTGCATAGCGGAGAAGGTGCGGTGGGATTTGAAATGGTTGGTAATCTGTTTGTTGACTTGGCTTTCGAAAGACCTTAGAAAGACATGGTAGGATGATGATTAAATTTTTATTTTTATTTTTTTAAATAAAATAAAATATATATGCCATTTAGCAGACGCTTTTATCCAAAGCGACTTACAGTCATGTGTGCATACATTCTACGTATGGGTGGTCCCGGGGATCGAACCCACTACCCTGGCGTTACAAGCGCCATGCTCTACCAACTGAGCTACAGAAGGACCATATGTCTGTAGCAGTTTGGGTCTTCAGTGTTCCCCCCCCCTTTGAAGAGGGGGATGACCGCAGCTGCTTTCCAATGTTTGGGAATCTCAGACGACACGAAAGAGAGGTTGAACAGGCTAGTAATACATTTACATTTTACATTTAGCAGACGCTCTTATCCAGAGCGACTTACAAATTGGTGCATTCACCTTATGACATCCAGTAGAACAGTCACTTTACAATAGTGCATCTAAATCTTAAAGGGGGGGGGGTGAGAGGGAATACTTATCCTATCCTAGTTATTCCTTAAAGAGGTGGGGTTTCAGGTGTCTCCGGAAGGTGGTGATTGACTCCGCTATCCTGGCGTCGTGAGGGAGTTTGTTCCACCATTGGGTGGCCAGAGCAGCGAACAGTTTTGACTGGGCTGAGCGGGAGCTGTACTTCCTCAGTGGTAGGGAGGCGAGCAGGCCAGAGGTGGATGAACGCAGTGCCCTTGTTTGGGTGTAGGGCCTGATCAGAGCCTGGAGGTACTGAGGTGCCGTTCCCCTCACAGCTCCGTAGGCAAGCACCATGGTCTTGTAGCGGATGCGAGCTTCAACTGGAAGCCAGTGGAGAGAACGGAGGAGCGGGGTGACGTGAGAGAACTTGGGAAGGTTGAACACCAGACGGGCTGCGGCGTTCTGGATGAGTTGAAGGGGTTTAATGGCACAGGCAGGGAGCCCAGCCAACAGCGAGTTGCAGTAATCCAGACGGGAGATGACAAGTGCCTGGATTAGGACCTGCGCCGCTTCCTGTGTGAGGCAGGGTCGTACTCTGCGGATGTTGTAGAGCATGAACCTACAGGAACGGGCCACCGCCTTGATGTTGGTTGAGAACGACAGGGTGTTGTCCAGGATCACACCAAGGTTCTTAGCGCTCTGGGAGGAGGACACAATGGAGTTGTCAACCGTGATGGCGAGATCATGGAACGGGCAGTCCTTCCCCGGGAGGAAGAGCAGCTCCGTCTTGCCGAGGTTCAGCTTGAGGTGGTGATCCGTCATCCACACTGATATGTCTGCCAGACATGCAGAGATGCGATTCGCCACCTGGTCATCAGAAGGGGGAAAGGAGAAGATTAGTTGTGTGTCGTCTGCATAGCAATGATAGGAGAGACCATGTGAGGTTATGACAGAGCCAAGTGACTTGGTGTATAGCGAGAATAGGAGAGGGCCTAGAAGAGAGCCCTGGGGGACACCAGTGGTGAGAGCGCGTGGTGAGGAGACAGATTCTCGCCACGCCACCTGGTAGGAGCGACCTGTCAGGTAGGACGTAATCCAAGCGTGGGCCGCGCCGGAGATGCCCAACTCGGAGAGGGTGGAGAGGAGGATCTGATGGTTCACAGTATCGAAGGCAGCCGATAGATCTAGAAGGATGAGAGCAGAGGAGAGAGAGTTAGCTTTAGCAGTGCGGAGCGCCTCCGTGATACAGAGGAGAGCAGTCTCAGTTGAATGACTAGTCTTGAACCCTGACTGATTTGGATCAAGAAGGTCATTCAGAGAGAGATAGCGGGAGAGCTGGCCAAGGACGGCACGTTCAAGAGTTTTGGAGAGAAAAGAAAGAAGGGATACTGGTCTGTAATCGTTGACATCGGAGGGATCGAGTGTAGGTTTTTTCAGAAGGGGTGCAACTCTCGCTCTCTTGAAGACGGAAGGGACGTAGCCAGCGGTCAGGGATGAGTTGATGAGCGAGGTGAGGTAAGGGAGAAGGTCTCCGGAAATGGTCTGGAGAAGAGGGGAGGGGATAGGGTCAAGCGGGCAGGTTGTTGGGCGGCCGGCCGTCACAAGACGCGAGATTTCATCTGGAGAGAGAGGGGAGAAAGAGGTCAGACAGAGAGGAATGAGTCAAAGGTAGACGTGGGGAGGTTAAAGTCGCCCAGAACTGTGAGAGGTGAGCCGTCCTCAGGAAAGGAGCTTATCAAGGCATCAAGCTCATTGATGAACTCTCCGAGGGAACCTGGAGGGCGATAAATGATAAGGTTGTTAAGCTTGAAAGGGCTGGTAACTGTGACAGCATGGAATTCAAAGGAGGCGATAGACAGATGGGTAAGGGGAGAAAGAGAGAATGACCACTTGGGAGAGATGAGGATCCCGGTGCCACCACCCCGCTGACCAGAAGCTCTCGGGGTGTGCGAGAACACGTGGGCGGACGAAGAGAGAGCAGTAGGAGTAGCAGTGTTGTCTGTGGTGATCCATGTTTCCGTTAGTGCCAAGAAGTCGAGGGACTGGAGGGAGGCATAGGCTGAGATGAGCTCTGCCTTGTTGACCGCAGATCGGCAGTTCCAGAGGCTACCGGAGACCTGGAACTCCACGTGGGTCGTGCGCGCTGGGACCACCAGATTAGGGTGGCCGCGGCCACGCGGTGTGGAGCGTTTGTATGGTCTGTGCAGAGAGGAGAGAACAGGGATAAACAGACACATAGTTGACAGGCTACAGAAGAGGCTACGCTAATGCAAAGGAGATTGGAATGACAAGTGGACTACACGTCTCGAATGTTCAGAAAGTTAAGCTACGTAGCAAGAATCTTATTGACTAAAATGATTAAAATGATACAGTACTGCTGAAGTAGGCTAGCTGGCAGTGGGTGCGTTGTTGACACTACACTAATCAAGTCGTTCCGTTGAGTGTAAGTTTCTGCAGTGCTGCTATTCGGGGGCTAGCTGGCTAGCTAGTAGTGTTGTTTACGTTACGTTGCGTTAAAAGAACGACAATAGCTGGCTGGCTAACCTAGAAAATCGCTCTAGACTACACAATTATCTTAGATACAAAGACGGCTATGTAGCTAGCTATGTAGCTAGCTACGATCAAACAAATCAAACCGTTGTACTGTAATGAAATGAAATGAAAATGTGATACTACCTGTGAATGCGACCGGGTTGTTGAGTTCTATTCAGTAGACGTTGGCTAGCGTTGGCTAGCTGTTGGCTAGCTAGCAGAGTCTCCTACGTTAAGGACGACAAATAGCTGGCTAGCTAACCTCGGTAAATTAAGATAATCACTCTAAGACTACACACTCTAGACCTAAACAACACAATTATCTTGGAACGAAGATACGAAGACAGCAAAGACAGCTATGTAGCTAGCTAACACTACACTAATCAAGTCGTTCAGTTGAGTGTAATAGTTTCTCCAGTGCAGCTAATCAGTGGACGTTAGCTAGCTGGCTAGTGAAGACTACGTTAGGACGGCGAAATACGATAATTACGCAATTATCTTTGATACAAAGACGGCTATGTAGCTAGCTGAGAAGAAATTGCTAAGATTAGACAAAGTTGCGAGTTGCTGTGGGAAGTACAGTGCAGTTGACTGGGGTAGGGGTAGCCAGGTGGAAAGCATGGCCAGCCGAAGAAAAATGCTTATTGAAATGTTCAATTATAGTGGATTTATCGGTGGTGACAGAGTTTCCTATCCTCAGTGCAGTGGGCATCTGGGAGGAGGTGTTCTTATTCTCCATTGACTTTACAGTGTCCCAGAACTTTTTTGAGTTTGTGTTGCAGGAAGCAAATTTCTGCTTGAAAAAGCTAGCCTTGGCTTTTCTAACTGCCTGTGTATAATGGTTTCTAACTTCCCTGAAAAGTTGCATATCACGGGGGCTGTTCGATGCTAAATGCAGAACGTCATAGGATGTTTTTGTGTTGGTTAAGGGCAGTCAGGCCTGGAGAGAAACAAGGGCTATATCTGTTCCTGGTTCTAAATTTCTTGAATGGGGCATGCTTATTTAAGATGGTGAGGAAGGCATTTTTTTAAAAAATAATCAGGCTGACGGGATGAGGTCATTATCCTTCCAGGATACCCGGGCCAGGTCGATTAGAAAGGCCTGCTCGCTGAAGTGTTTCAGGGAGTGTTTGACAGTGATGAGTGGAGGTCGCTTGACCGCTGACCCATTACGGATGCAGGCAATGAGGCAGTGATCGCTGAGATCTTGGTTGAAAACAGCAGAGGTGTATTTAGAGGGCAAGTTGGTTCGGATGATATCTATGAGGGTGCCCGTGTTAACGACTTTGGGGGGGGTACCTGGTAGGTTCATTGATCATTTGTGTGAGATTGAAGGCATCAATCTTAGATTGTAGGATGGCTGGGGTGTAAAGCATCCAGTTCAGGTCACCTAGCAGCACAAGCTCTGAAGATAGATGTGGGGAAATTAGTTCACATATGGTGTCCAGAGCACAGCTGGCGGCAGTGGGTGGTCTATAGCAGAGACTATAGAGACTTGTTTTTAGAGAGTTTGATTTTTAAAAGCAGAAGTTAAAATTGTTTGGGTACAGACCTGGATGGTAGGACAGAACTCTGCAGGTTATCTCTGCAGTAGATTGCAACACCGCCCCCTTTGGCCGTTCTATCTTGTCTGAAAATGTTGTAGTTAGGAATGGAGATTTCCTAAACAAGGATTCAGACACGTCTAGAACATCCAGGTTGGCAGAGTGTGCTAAAGCAGTGAATAAAACAAACTTAGGGAGGAGGCTTCTAATGTTAACATGAATGAAACCAAGGCTATTACGGTTACAGAAGTCATCAAAAGAGAGCACCTGGGGAAGAGTGAGCACCAGGGCCTGGATTCACCTCTACATCACCAAAGGAACAGAGGAGGAGTAGGATAAGGGTACGGCTAAAAGATATGAGATTTGGTCGTCTAGGACGTCCGGAACAGAGAGTAAAAAGAGGTTTCTGGGGGCGATAAAATAGCTTCACGGTATAATGTACAGACAAAGGTATGGTAGGATGTGAATACAGTGGAGGTAAACCTAGGCATTGAGTGATGATGAAAGAGATATTGTCTCTAGATACATCATTGAAACCAGGTGATGTCATCACATGTGTGGGTGGTGGAACTAATAGGTTGGATAAGAAATAATGAGCAGGGCTAGAGGCTCTACAGTGAAATAAGCCCATAAACACTAACCAGAACAGCAATGGACAAGGCATATTGACATTAAGGAGAGACATACTTAGTCGAGTCATCATAAGGTCCAGTGAGTAGTGAGGTTGGTTGGGGTCACGGCGATTCAGACAGCTAGCCGGGCCATCGGTAGCAAGCTAACAGAAGATGGAGGTCTGTTTTTAGCCACCTGCATTCCTCGTCAGTGACATTGTTTTTAATAGTTCTCCAATCACTGCATCAGACTGAAGATCGATAAGCTTAAGTTGCAAGTCAGTTATCCACATTGATGGTGAAAGAAGAGGAAACCAAGGGCAGGCGGCTTGCGTTGAGATGGATAGTTAAGGATAATAAAGAATGTGTTGTGACTGAGGTCCCACTCAAGTTGTACAACTGATGTACAACTCTTTAGGCACAATGGTTGTTATACAACAAAGAGTTTTCTGCACCGCACATTATTTATTATGATATCACTAAAACATAATTTGTATATCCCAGTATGGTACTCCCAAATGGGTACTGTAGCATCATACGAGAAACTGTCTTTCCGACTTATCAACCATGTGGAGAAATATGATTTGTAATGGGGTAAATATCTAGATGATATCAGTGGTTCATGAGACCTCAGTGAAAATGGGTTGTTAAATTTAAGCCATAAGCGTAGCCCTCTTTATGTGTTTTATTCCCTTGGTTGATGCATTTATCCTATTTTCTTTTTCTCACAGAAAACCAGTTTTATTGGTATTTGTTGGGTCTTACTACTTTGTATTTGTTGTATTCTGTTGTTTCTGTATACAGCATTGACAATGCCTGTCTCTCCATATTAGAAGTCTGCATCAGTCAGGCCCTCAATTCTCCCCATAGTGAAACCCTGACCACCAGTTAACACAACAACCACAACAGACACTCATTATGTCCATGTTTACTCAGAATGTTAATGATGACACAAAGAAAAGAGGTTTATTTATCATATTAAATATTAATATGACTTCATTAAGGAGGGTGACCAGGGGATTGAAGCAGCATCCCTCCATCCCTCTATGCTCCCATCCCTCCATCTCTCTATCCCTCAATCCCTCATGAAACAGACAGTCCCTTGTTCCTTTATTACGGTTCGATTATTTTTAATACGATGATTAGACTTTTAATAATCCTTTGTGCCATCATTAACGCTACCAGGCAGTAAATATTGACATCATTCATGCCTGTTGTTATGGTTGTTGTGTTGCGTGTCTGGGAGTCAGGGTTTCTCTACGGAGGGGAGCAGCTTGCGTTTGATACTTTTCAAATGCCTTTGGGATTGTCATTGCTTAGATCATTTGTGTCCAGCCTCTTTACCACTGAGGTTTTGGACATGCAGATGCCTAAATGTTCTCATCATAAAGGTTTAAACTTTGTTATGTGTCGTAGTCAGATTTCAATATGTACATGTCTATTCATTTTCAGTAGTTAAGAAGTGTGATTGCTTTGGATTGTTGTGGATGTGTTAGGGATAACACAGATGTTGATGTATGGTTCCAAGTTGTGTGTAGGCCTACTGTATTATCATGCAACAAAGCCACAGAGGCACCAAGGAGTAGCTACACAAGTTTAATGAATGTTCAGAGTTTCACCAATTAAAATGTTATTACACAAACATGGAAATAGGAAAGGTTGGGCATTGTTTATTCACCTTCAACTTTCTGTGAAAAGGAAGACAGAAAGCGAAGAAGGGATCAACATCATCCTTTTCACTCGAAACCACATGAATGTTTGAAAGAATACAACAGACTCCGTCAAAAGTCAAAGGTATTGCACTATGTAGGGAATAAGACGCCATTTTGGATGCATCAGACTTATAGACTGTACTTTTCCTCCGGAGTTGCGACCCTTGGCCCCGAGCTTGTTGACTTAGGTCTCAGCGATGTAAGCGCGCTCCTCTGCCTCCTCCAGCTCATCTCATGCTGCACCTTCTTAAACTTAGAAACGTCCCGGTTGGCTGCTTCCTCCTGTAAAGTGAAAATACAGAGGGAGAGAAGGAGAGAATATGAGAGGAAGAGGAGAGACGGAAAGAGGAAAAGAATAACATCAGCATTCAACGTTTGAACACTCCTTTATGCAGAGAAATGTACTATTCAAGCAGCTCTCCTTGAATAGGGGTATAAAGTTAAGAATAGAAGGCCCTAGTCAAAAGTAGTGCACTATATTGGGAATAGGGTGCCATGGTACCATTTCAGTTGCAGCCTCAGAGTATTTGACTGCATGTCTAGTGTCACTTCCTCAGCCTGATTCTTGCCGGTCTTCAGTTTCAGCTGCAACTTGTCCACCAAGTCCTGCAGTCCGTTATTATCCTCCTCAATCTGTGTGTGGGACTCGGGAGAACATCAGGGAGTCAAAGCCTGAGTGTGTGTGCAGGTGTGGAATGAGTCCCCCCCCCCCAAAAAAAATTACAGCTACACACAGTGCCTTCAGAAAGTATTCATACGCCTTCACTTATTTCACATTTAGTTGTGTTACAACCTGAATTTAAAATGTATTAAATAAGAAATAAGGAGATTTTTTTTAAAATCCTCACCAATCTACAGTACACCCAAATAATCCATAACGCCAGAAATATTTGCAAATGTATCGAACATGAAATACAGAAATATCTCATTTACATACAGGTAAGTGTTCACACCCCTGAGTCAATACATGTTAGAATCACTTTTGGAAGCGATTTCTGTCAGTCTTTCTGGGTAGATCTCTAAGAGCTTTGCACATCTGGAATGTACAATATTTGCACATTATTGTTCTGTCAAGTTGGTTGTTGATCATTGCTAGATAACCATTTTCAAGTCTTGCCATAGATTTTCAAGCAAATATAAGTCAAAACCATAACTTGACCACTCAGGAAAATGTACTGTGTTCTTGGTAAGCAACTCTAGTGTAGATTTGGCCTTGTGTTTTAGGTTATGTTCTGATGAAAGGTGAATTAATCTCTTTGTCTGTGGAAAGCAGACTGAACTTGTGACAATACAGTGGCGGATGCAAGATGCAAGCAACGATGGTTTAATGCATACAGTTTACAGCAGCAACAGGACAGACAGACTGTACTCAGACGGAATCCAACACAGGGACTAGGGCGCATCTTCCGAAGATAGCGTGCTGAGAAATCCAGGGGAGTGTGTCCGGATGGGTAGGAAGGAGCACAGCAGATAATCCACACAAGGGCGGCGAGAGAAGAGCACAGACACACGACACAACCTCAGGGAAGTAACAACGATCTGACAACAAGAAACACTGGTTACAGAACATATAAAGGGAAGATAAGTGGTTCCAGCTGGCGCAGACAATCAGGCCGAGATTGGGAACCACGCCCACACAAACACGAGAGAGAGAGAGAGAGAGAGAGAGAGAGAGAGAGAGAGAGAGAGAGAGAGAGAGAGAGAGAGAGAGAGAGAGAGAGAAAGAGAAAGAGAGAGGGAGGCAGTGGATTCATGAACCGTGACAATACCCCCACCCGGAGAAGAGTCTCACGGGCTCTGCTCCATGCGTGACGGCACCTCTGGATGAAAGCGTGAGCGGAAGGAACAGTGACCTCGGACTCCGGACTCCGTACTGGGAAAGATAGGTGGCTGGTAACCTAAACTACACTCAAACGGAGAGAGACCCGTAGCTGCCACTGGCAACGAATTGTGAGTGTACTCAACCATAGAGAGTTGTTGACTCCAGGAAGAGGGATTCTTAGAAACCAAACATCGCAACACTCTCTCCAAATCTTGGTTGGCCCTCTCCGTTTGACCGTTGCTCTGGGGATGAAACCCTGAAGACAGGCTGACACTCGCTCCCAGTAACCTACAAAACTCTTGCCAAAACTTGGACACAAATTGGGGCCCCCTGTTAGAAACTACGTCCATCGGCAGGCCATGTAAGCGAAAGACGTGATCCACGACAGTTACCGCTGTCTCCTTGGCAGATGGTAATTTAGGCAAGGGAATAAAATGAGCCGCCTTCGAGAACCGGTCCACCACGGTCAACACAACCGTCTTGCCCTGGGAGGGCGGGAGGCCGGTAACAAAATCTAGCGCGATGTGGGACCAGGGTCTCGAAGGGACCGACAGCGGTTGGAGTAACCCATCTGGGGGTCGATTAGAAGTCTTCCCAGTGGCACAAACCGAGCAAGCCAAGACAAAACTGTGAATGTCACGAGCCATCAGTGGCCACCAAAAGCGTTGCTTAACCAAAAAGCTAGTGCGGCTGACTCCTGGATGACACGCTACGTTGGAGCAATGCCCCCACCGAATAACATCGGACCGACACCCCTCCGGCACAAACAACCGATTAGGCGGGCAACCGGGCGGAGGCGTTACCCCTTCTAAGGCCGTTTTGACCCTCGATTCAACCTCCCATGTGAGTGTGGATACCACTAGGGTCCCGGGTAGGATGCACTCGGGAGTGGATGGGCGTTCGGAATGGTCAAAAATGCGAGAAGGGGAATCGGGTTTGACATTCTTGGAACCCGGGCGATATGAGAGAGAGAAGTCAAAACGTCCGAAAAAGAGTGCCCACCGCGCCTGCCTGGAGTTGAGTCGCTTGGCGGTTCTGATATATTCCAAATTTTTGTGATCGGTCCAAACTATAAAAGGTACCCCCGAACCCTCTAACCAATGGCGCCACTCCTCCAGTGCTAACTTCACTGCCAACAACTCTCTGTTGCCAATGTCGTAGTTGCGTTCCGCAGGTGATAACCGATGGGAAAGGAACGCACAAGGGTGCATCTTGTCGTCAGAAGAGGAACGTTGGGAAAGTACCGCACCTACCCCCACCTCTGAAGCGTCCACCTCCACTACGAACTGACGCGAGGGATCGGGAGCTATGAGGATGGGAGCCGAAACAAAGCGGCTCTTGAGTTTGGCGAATGCAGCCTCGGCTGTATCGGACCACCTGAACGTCACTCTGGGGGAGGTTAAGGTGGTAAGAGGAGCGACTATCTGACTAAAGTTGCGAACGAAACGCCGGTAGAAATTGGCGAATCCCAGAAACCTCTGTAGGGCCTTACGGGAATCTGGGCTTGGCCAATCCACCACAGCCTTAACCTTGTCAGGATCCATGCGAATACCTTCAGTCGAGACGATGTAACCTAGGAATGGAACGGATTGTGCATGAAAAATGCATTTCTCCGCCTTGACAAAAAGTCCATTCTCCAACAACCTCTGAAGCACTCGTCTGACGTGCTGAACGTGTTCCTGGAGAGAAGAAGAAAAAATCAGTATGTCATCCAGGTAAACATATATGAACTGATCAATCATATCTCTCAGCACGTCATTGACGAGTGCCTGGAAAACCGCTGGGGAGTTGGATAGCCCAAAAGGCATGACCAAATATTCGAAGTGCCCTCTGGGGGTGTTAAACGCGGTCTTCCATTCATCCCCCCCCCTTATGCGAACCAAATGATATGCATTACGTAAATCCAACTTAGTGAACACGGATGCTCCCTGTAACCTTTCAAAGGCTGAGGACATCAACGGTAAGGGATAGGTATTCTTCACTGTGATGTTATTCAACCCACGGTAATCAATGCAAGGACGCAGAGATCCGTCCTTCTTCCCCACAAAGAAGAACCCCGCCCCCGCTGGAGAAGAGGAAGGACGAATGAATCCAGATGCCAGAGAATCAGAGATGTATCTCTCCATAGCCTCCCTCTCAGGAACAGAGAGTGAATATAACTTGCCTTTAGGCGGAGACTCACCTGGCAATAATTCTATTGCACAGTCATAGGGACGATGCGGAGGAAGAGAAGCAGCACGGGACTTACTGAACACCTCCTTCAGGTCGAGGTATTCAACGGGCACGTTAGACAAATCCACTGCCTCCTCATCTCCTCGGAGAGTGTCTGGAAAGAGGTGCAGCATGGGTCCTGGTTCGCCCACACCGCCGTTCCCCAAAGAGCCGCTTTATCTGATAGCAGTGTGAGTACGAATGCTACCTTAGACTGTTCACGGTTGAAGGTCCGTGGCTGCAACGAGAAATGCATGGAACATCTCGTAAGAAAAGCTCTGCAATAGTCTGGATCACCTGAATAACCCTCTGGTGTCGGTAGCCGTGGCTCTAGCAGGGAATCCGGCTCTGGCGGGGCGGGTTGAACTGCCTGTGTAGGTGGCGCAGCGGAACCCCTCAGATGTTGTAATTGTTGGGTCATCTGGGATACCTGCGTCGCAAGGGCTTGTACTGCCCGACCTTTGCTGGAGATGTTCTCCTCTTGTTGATCCATTCTCGTGATACTGCGGGAAATGAATTCGGTCAGACTCGTTGAACTCGCTGCATCCATGGTCTGGGCAGATCGTTCTGTGACAATACAGAGGCGGATGCAAGATGCAAGCAACGATGGTTTAATGCATACAGTTTACAGCAGCAACAGGACAGACAGACTGTACTCAGACGGAATCCAACACAGGGACTAGGGCGCATCTTCCGAAGATAGCGTGCTAAGAAATCCAGGGGAGTGTGTCCGGATGGGTAGGAAGGAGCACAGCAGATAATCCACACAAGGGAGGCGAGAGAAGAGCACAGACACACGACACAACCTCAGGGAAGTAACAACGATCTGACAACAAGAAACACTGGTTACAGAACATATAAAGGGAAGATAAGTGGTTCCAGCTGGCGCAGACAATCAGGCCGAGATTGGGAACCACGCCCACACAAACACGGGGAGAGAGAGAGAGAGAGAGAGAGAGAGAGAGAGAGAGAGAGAGAGAGAGAGAGAGAGAGAGAGAGAGAGAGAGAGAGAGAGAAAGAAAGAGAAAGAGAGAGGGAGGCAGTGGATTCATGAACCGTGACAGAACTAGGCTTTCCTCTAGGATTTTGCCTGTGCTTAGCTCCATTCCGTTTATTTTTTATCGTGAAAAACTCACCAGTCCTTAATGATTACAAGCATACCCATAACATTATGTAGCCACAACTACAGACGTGGCCCAAAGAAATTGAGAATGACACAAGTATTCATTTTCACAAAGTTTGCTGCTTCGGTGTCTTTATACATTTTTGTCAGATGTTATTATGGAATACTGAAGTATAATTACAAGCATTTCATAAGTGTCTGTCACGACTTCCTTTCTTGTTCGGACAGCGTTCGGCTGTCGCCGTCACCGGTCTTCTAACCATCATCGATCCACTTTTCATTTTCCATTTGTTTTGTCTTGTTTTCCTACACACCTGGTTCTCATTTCACACATTAAGTGTTGTGTATTTAACCCTCTGTTCCCCCCATGTCTTTGTGTGGTATTGTTTATTGTAAGTGCTTGTTCACATGTTGACTGGTGCGTGACGGGTTTTGTACCCATGTCTTGTTATTCTGTATGCCGTTGTTTTGTTCTATTAAACTGCTCCGGCTATTATCTAGTTCTGCGTCTGACTTCCCTGCCACCGGTTACGCACCCCTTACAGAATTCCATACCCCACCATGGAGCTAGCAGGAGCAGGTACCCCGGTTAGATGAGTAGAGGAGCGCGTCAGAGAACACGCAGCGATACTACAACATCTCGGCGTAACGATGGACCGCGTCGTCCAGACCATGGACCGCTGGGAGAGACAGGAAGTCCCTTCAGTGCCTCCACCAGCACACCCGGGGTTCTCACTACTAGTCCCTTCTGTACCCGGTCCAAGTGGGAGGCGTCTCGCCCTTCCCAGGGAGTATGATGGGAGGGCGGCACGGTACCTGGCTCCCTTGGGAAGGGAGATGGTGTCCGCCCTCGTCTCGTGCCTCTCAGGGAGAGCTCTGGAGTCGGCTAACGCCGTGTGGGAGGAAGGAGATGCGGCATTGGATGACTTCACAGAGTTCACCCGCCGTTTACCCGCCGCCCGAGGGTAGAGCGGCGGGTGAATGTGTTTTCCACCTGAGGCAGGGGACGAGGAGCACTCAGGAGTTCGCCCTGGAATTTCGGACCCTGGCCGCAGGAGTGGGATGGAAAGACAGGGCCCTTATCGACCACTACCGTTGCAGCCTGCAGGAGGATGTCCGTCTGGAGTTGGCCTGCAGGGATACCACCCTCATCTTCGACCAGCTGGTGGACCTGTCCATTCGGTTGGATAACCTGCTGGTCTCCAGCGGACGTCCAGAGAGGGCTCTGACAATTCCCTCTCCAGCACCACCGCTGCCTATGGAGCTGGGAGGCCGGAGGAGGGGATTTCACGTGTACCATCTGTGGCCGCAGAGGTCACACTGCTGGTCGGTGCCGGGTTGGTTCCTCTAGGGTCGAGGCAGCAGGCAGGGCAGTCTGGCGTCACCCCAGGTGAGCATGCACTATTCTCATCCAGAGCCCTCTGTTGTACACCTGTTTGTGCATGTTTACTTTCCTGAGTTTTCCCCGCATTCCCAGCATAAGGCGCTCATCAATTCAGGCGCGGCTGGGAATTTTATTGACAGAGCATTCGCCCATAGGTTAGGGATCCCTACTGTTCCAGTGGTTAGGCCTTTCCCAGTTCACGCTCTGAACAGTCGACCAATAGGGTCCGGGGTAATTAGGGAGGCTACCATCCCCCTGGGCATGGTGACGCAGGGGGGTCACGAGGAGAGAATCAGCCTCTTCCTCATTGACTCTCCTGCATTTCCCGTGGTACTAGGCTATCCCTGGTTAGCTCTTCATTACCCCACTATATCATGGCAACAGAGGGCTCTCACGGGGTGGCCGCGAGAGTGCTCAAGGAGGTGTTTAAGGGTTTCCGTTGGTGCGACAACAGTGGAAAGTCCAGACCAGGTCTCCACCGTGGACATTCCCTCCGAATATGCCGATTTGGCTCTCGCCTTCTCCAAAAAGAAGGCGACTCAATTACCACCCCATCGACGGGCGATTGTGAGATAAATCGCCTGTTAGACGCTGCACTTCCCAGGAGTCACGTGTATCCCCTGTCACAGGCGGAGACAACGGCTATGGAAACATATGTCTCCGAATCAGGGGTACATTCGGTCCTTCACTTCACCCGCCTCCTCAAGCTTCTTTACAGTGAAGAAGAAGGAGGGAGGTCTGCGCCCGTGTATTGACTACTGAGGCCTAAATCAGATCACGGTGAGGTACAGTTACCCGCTACCTCTTATCGCCATGGCGATTGAGTCAATCCACGGGGCGCACTTCTTCACCAAACTAGATCTCAGGAGCACTTACAACCTGGTGCGTATCAATGATAGGGAGACGAGTGGAAGACGACGTTCGACCTCAGGGCATTATGAGTACCTCATCATGCCATATGGGTTGATGAATGCTCCATCAGTCTTCCAAGCCTTTGTAGACAAAATTTTCAGGGACCTGCACGGGCAGGGTATTGTGGTATTTATTGCTGACATTCTGATATACTACGCTAAATGTGCCGAGCATGTGTCTGAGAAATGCCTGTTCCTCCAACAGTCTGTCTCCTTCCTAGGTTACCACATTTCCAACTCAGGGGTGGACATGGAGAGTGACCTCATTTCAGCCGTGAGTAATTGGCCGACTCCCACCACGGTAAAGGAGGTGCAGCGGTTTCTAGGGTTTGCCAATTACTACTGGAGATTTATCTGGGGTTTTGGTCAGGTAGCGGCTCCCATTACCTCACTGCTGAAGGGGGGACAGGTGCGTTTGCAGTGGTCGGCTGAGGCGGACAGGGCTTTTGGTCACCAGAGGGCTCTGTTTACCTCAGCTCCCGTGCTGACCCATCCAGATCCCTCTTTGGCGTTCACAGTGGAGGTGGACAGGTCCGAGGCTGGGATAGGAGCCGTGCTCTCTCAGAGCTCAGGTACGCCACCGAAGCTCCGCCCCTGTACCTTCTTCTCGAGGAAGCTCAGCCCGGCAGAGCGAAACTATGACGGTGGGAAACGGGAGCTGTTGGCTGTCGTTAAGGCTCTGAAGGCTCTGAATGTTCACCCGTTTTGTTTTCACACTTTCTTACAGACCAGGTTCCCAGAACGTGAAGGAAGACACACTGTCCCGGCTGTATGACACAGAGGAGCGGACCATGAATCCCACCCCCATACTCCATGCCTCCTGCCTGGTGGCACCGTTAGTGTGGGAGTTGGATGCGGACATTGTGCAGGCGTTACGTGCAGAGCCCGCTCCCCTCCAGTGTCCCGCTGGAGCCTTACACTGTCCGTGATCGGTTGATCTATTGGGCCCACACGTCACCTTCCTCTGGTCATCCAGGCATCGGTCGGACAGTGCGCTGTCTGAGTGGGAAGTACTGGTGGCCTACTTTGGCCAAGGTCGAGAGGGTTTATGTTTCCTCTTGGTCGGTGTGCGCCCAGTGTAAGACTCCTAGGCACCTGCCCAGAGGTAAGCTACACCCCTTACCCATTCCACAACAGCCATGGTCGACTCTGTCGATCAATTTCCTGACTGATTTCCCCCCATCACAGGGAAACACCATGATCCTGGTTGTTGTGGATCGATTATCTAAGTCCTGCCGTCTCCTTCCTCTGACCGGTCTCCCTACGGCCCTTCAGACTGCGGAGGCCTTGTTAACGCACGTCTTCCGGCACTACAGGATGCCTGAGGATATAGTGTCTGATCGGGGTCCCCAGTTCACTTCGAGGGTCTGGAGGGCGTTCATGGAATTGATACACCATCCAAAGTGTATTTTATAACTTCACCATGCTCAAAGGAAGATTCAATGTCTTCTTTTTTTTACGCATCTACCATTTGCGATGCATTGGAAAACCTCCCTAGTCTTTGTGGTTAAATCTGTGTTTGAAATTCACTGCACGACTGAGGGACTTCACAGATAATTTTATGTGTGGGGTACATAAATTAGGTAGTCATTCAAAAATCCTGTTAACCCCTTAAGGTCGATGTCCGCGAAGTTCATCTGTTGCGTCCAAAAGGTTTGACCTACAATCGGTTATTCAATGCGTTTGTATGGGCTAATAGCAGTAAGACCACATTTGTTTACTAAATTATACTTCAAGGGGTCTTAAAATTCCTTGGTTTGACCTTCTTAAAACAATTCCATATAGCGTAGCAGAGCCCTCCCCTCTCTCCCAAATTAGACAGGACTTAGACAGTTTCCTGATCTTTCTTATATCTCTGAGATATAGGACAGACAGTTCAGAACAAATTGTCCTGTTGTTCCATGTAGTGAATCTGTTATTCAATGTGTTTGTATGTGCTAATAGCGGTATGGCCCCCCCAAAAAATGTAATCAAATATTTTTGGGATACTTCAAGGCTTTTTCAAAATCAAAATCATATAGCTTAGTATAGCTTAGTAGAACCCTCTCCCAGCTTAGGCAGAGCTTAGACTCTAATGGGTTAAAAACTATTACTGCACACAGAATGAGTCCATGCTACTAATTAGGTGACTTGTTATTAACTCAATGTTTACTTTTGCACTTATTTAGGCTTGCCATAACAAAGCGGTTGAATACTTACTGACTCAAAAATGTAAACTTTTCATTTTTTATTCATTTCTAAACATTTCTAAAAACATAATTGAACTTTGATATTATGGGGTTTTGTGTGTAGGCCGATGACACAAAATCTCAATTGAATCAATTTTAAATTCAGGCTGTAACAAAACAAAATGTGGAAAAAGTCAAGGGGTGGAAATACTTTCTGAAGGCACTGGAAGTACATTCCTCAAGGGGTGGGAATCCTTTCTGAAGGCACTGGAAGTACATTCCTCAAGGGGTGGGAATAATTTCTGAAGGCACTGGAAGTACATTCCCCAAGGGGTGGGAATCCTTTCTGAAGGCACTAGAAGTACATTCCTCAAGGGGTGGGAATCCTTTCTGAAGGCACTGGAAGTACATTCCTCAAGGGGTGGGAATCCTTTCTGAAGGCACTGGAAGTACATTCCCCAAGGGGTGGGAATCCTTTCTGAAGGCACTGGAAGTACATTCCTCAAGGGGTGGGAATCCATTCTGAAGGCACTGGAAGTACATTCCTCAAGAGGTGGGAATACTTTCTGAAGGCACTGGAAGTACATTCCTCAAGGGGTGGGAATCCTTTCTGAAGGCACTGGAAGTACATTCCTCAAGGGGTGGGAATCCTTTCTGAAGGCACTGGAAGTACATTCCTCAAGGGGTGGGAATACTTTCTGAAGGCACTGGAAGTACATTCCTCTAGGGGTGGGAATCCTTTCTGAAGGCACTGGAAGTACATTCCTCAAGGGCTAACATATGTAATCAAATTAATTGATTAAAGATGCACAATATATTTGCTTGACATTAACCATTATGACCAAGAAAGTGGTAGACACTTTTTTATTATTAAGTATTGGAGCACCCATCTAGTAATGGTTATCTGTTTCAGCCCAACTTTTTGATATATTTAAAATTCAGAATACTAGTTGCTGTTAATTTATTTTGATGTATTTATTTTTTATTTTGTTGTAGTTATATACTGAACAAAAATATAAACGCAACATGTAAAGTGTTAGTCCCATGTTTCATGAGCTGAAATAAAAGACAAATTAAAAGACACCCAACATGTTCTAATAAATTGTGAACGAATTATTTTACATCTCTATTAGTTAGAATTTCTCTGTTGCCAAGATAATCCATCCACCTGACAGGTGTGGCATATATAGAAGCTGATTAAACAGCATGATCAGTACACAGGTGCATCATGTGCTGGGGACGATACAAGGCCAGAGATGTCTCAAGTTTTCAGGGAGCGTGCCAAATGCATTCTGACTCCAGGAATGTCCATCAGAGCTATTGCCAGAGAAATTAATGTTACTTTCTCTGGCCTGCCGCCTCCAATGTCGTTTTAGAGCATTTAGTAGTATGTCCAACCTGCCTCACACCGGCAGGCCCAGAATTTAACATCCTGGCAATCCTACAGTCTAATCTAAATGCCCTCAATCTCACACAAATTATCAAGGAACCCAGCAGGTACAACCCTAAATTACGTAAACATGGGCACCCTCATAGATCGGCTCATAATATCTATGACAGTTTTCTCTGATTGGGAACCATACCGGGAAAACAAAGAAATAGTCAACTAAGATGCCCACCCAAATCACACCCTGACCTAACCAAATAGAGAAATAAACAGGCTCTCTAAGGTCAGGTCATGACAGATCTGTTATCCAATGATTAGATTAATAGCCCGGCTACCATGTGAAAATCGCCCCAACAAGCAATACCCTACCTGCGTGTGGTCAACTATTTCAGCACCGTTCGCTCTGCTCTGAGACAAGCAAGACTACTTTATATTCATTTTAAAACAGTTTTTTATTAACCCTGCATTACAACAGTATAAAAGCCCCTTAGATATGAATCTATGAACGTAAATAGATCTCCTACTGTACAAGGACATTTTATGGATCTGCCAGTATTTTCATTTAGAGATTCCGGTAAAGAAATGTGTATGTAGAGGGGTAACTTTCTTCACCAGTTCTCTTACCATTTTGTGTCACACCGTGATCTGTTTCACCTGTCCTTGTGATTGTCTCCACCCCCTCCAAGTGCCGCTGATTTTCTCCAGTGTATTTATCCCTGTCTTTCCTGTCTCTCTGTGCCAGTTCGTCTTGTATGTTTGTCAAATCAACCAGCATGGTTTTCCCGTTCTCGTTTTGCTATTATCTTTTTTATAGTCTTTCTGGTTTTTACCCCTGCCTGACTCTGGAATACTTTCTGCCTCCCTTATCATCTTGCCTCCCCTGACCTAGATTCTGCCTGCCCTTTGGTACCTTTTGAACTCTGAACTGGTTTTTCCCCGTTAGACACTGCCACATGGCACACCCCCTTTCCCCGCTAGACAGTGCACCAACGTTGTAAACTTTAGGCTAGGTTGTACAGTGGTTCTTACTGTAAAAGTTGAGTCATACTGCAGCACACCTTGCGGGCTGCCGCAGAATTCTATGGCATTTATTTTAGGTGTCAGCCATTGTTGCCATTAATTTTAGTTAGTGCTAGTTTGACCACCAGAGGGCATCTTTGAGAAGCATTTGACAGTCTTCAATATTGGCTGTACTAGAGAATTTAAAACCTTTTTTTGTAAGAACATTGTATATTGGATTGATTTTAAGAATTGTAGTTTAATTAATTTGATTAATATTATGGTGTTTTTACTCCCAAAAAACAACAACAAAACAAAACCCTCAGGGTTTCCTTTAGGAAAATATGGCGCTGTACAACATGACCGGTCGGGAGTAGGCTATTATCCTAACATTTCCACACCCTAATTGTAGACTAACCAATACCCAAATGGAGATTCAGTGAAAATAAAAATCGAATTGATTTATCATGACCAGTCCCCATGTTTGTCTCAGATTAGCACGAAACGGTGCTGAAATAGTTGACCACGTGTGGGTAGGCTATTGCTTCAAATCCTATTGCTTCTATCTTCAAATACCACAATGTCACAAATAATTGAACACACACAATTCTTAAAACTCTGAGAAGGGTAATAGGAGGTGATCTGCACTGCATATTAAACTGACATTCTTATTGCATTATTCCACACGTATAATTTTTGTATGACTGATGCCTTTAGTGAAAGGTCTAATGCTTTAATATTTAATCATTTCTGCCCTCCAAATTCATATTCGTCCTATAAATAGGCCCATGTGCACCTTGATATTGGGGGTGCGCCATGCGGCCGTGTCTAACGGGGAAAGGGGGTGCGCCATGCGGCCGCACAGGTCGAGAGACAAATTTGAGGTGACAGACTGTCATGTATTGTCATATTATGTCTTGTTCCTGTTCTTTCTCTTCACGCCGTCTCCCTCTGCTGGTCGTATTAGGTTACCTTCTCTTCCTCTCCTTCCCCCAGCTGTTCCTCATCTTCTCTAACTACCTCGTTCACCCTTTTCCCACCTGTTCCCTTTTTCCCTCTGATTAGGTCTCTATTTCTCTCTCTGTTCCTGCTTCTGTCTTTGTCAGATTCTCGTTTGAGTTTCTCATGCCAAAACCAAACTATCGTCTCGTTTGCTTCACCCTTGTCCCGTCCTGTCGGAATCTGTCTGTTCATCTGATGCTACGTGTGATCAGGTACCTCTGTCCTTTACGACCCGCGCCTACCCAAAGAGACCAGCAGTCTGTCGCCGCTAACCCAGCTATTCTCCTCTGCTGCTAAGAAGGGGACTCTACCCAGCTATTCTCCTCTGCTGCTAAGAAGGGGACTCTAACCCAGCTATTCTCCTCTGCTGCTAAGAAGGGGACTCTTCTGTAAATATCAGAAGGACTTTATGATTCATTTGTCTCCCCATTTTGTTCATTTTGTGTCCGAATAAGAAATGTTTTTCAACAGAATTGGTGGAATGAATACACCCCTGATCACTTGTAAACAGTTCACTTTCATAGCAGCCACGTTGTATTCCTTCACAAATCTATGTGTTCTCCTCCTCTCTCCTCTTCCCTTCGCTTGTGGACTTCAATGCACAACACATCAGCTGTATGTGACCAGGTGAAAAAACCTTTCCAAGCCAAACCACTACACACAGCCTACATCGTTGTCATCATATTCGCTCAAATAACATCATATTCAGCATAGCTAATAGAACTAACAAGTTAGTTAACCCGATACAATCATGCAGTAACGTTACAGTGACAGTCAGTAACCAGTTACACCGGCAGGTCCCGATGGCAATAAATGAGTGATACCAAAAGCTTACCTTGACTTGGAAGAGTTCCAGTGTTGTGTTGGAAAGTCATAGCCAGCTAGCTAACATAGCATCCCCCTGTTAGAGCAAAGTGTTTCAGTAGGCTAAACTAGCTAGCTGCATTTGCTAGCTACAATAAGCAACGCTTTGAACACACCGACAGCGTCATTGCATTTTGGAACAGCAGAATTACATTAATTTCCAATGAAACGCTGTGTTTGCCTTGCAGCATTGCGTTGCAGTGTGTTCGTTGTGGTGCAAAAGTTGGGTTTATTGAACATATGCGTCAAACTGTATGCGTAGACGGCTTGACAGAAATGGTAGCAGAAGGTGAATGTTTAACTTTTGTTGCATTCATATCCAGATGATGCTGCATACTATTTTGCGCAATGACGCTGTCGGTGAATTCGAAGCGTAAGTGAAACTGAGAGTGAACAAAAAATGATGAACTCTCTCTCTCTATTTCTCTCTTGCTTCTCATTCATTTTGGAATAAATTAATTTGTTCAACTATTGTCTTTCTCTTTGAGTCAACTACTCGCCAGATTTTACACACTGCAGTGCTAGCTAGCTGTAGATTATACTTTCAGTACTAGATTAATTCTCTGATCCTTTGATTTGGTTGACAACATGTCAGTTCATGCTACAAGAGCTCTACTAGGCTGGAGGACATCCAGAAGTTGTCATAATTACTGTGTAAGTGTATGGAAGGGGGTGAGATCCATGAGCCTCCTCTAAGTTCCAAAGGAGGACGGAAGCAAGCTGTCCTCCGGCTACCCCATGGTGCTACCCTACAGAGTGCTGTTTATTTAAATGTTTCACCTTTATTTAAATAGGTGAGTCAAATAAGAACATATTGTTATTTACAATGAAAGCCTACCCCAGCCATATCCTAACCCGGACGACGCTGGGCCAATTGTGCACTGCCCTATGAGACTCTAAATCATGGCCGGTTGTGATACAGCCTGGAATCAAACCAAGGTCTATAGTGACGCCACTAACACTGACATGCATTGCCTTAGACCTCTGCACCACTGTAGACCTTCTTTGAAAATAGTGTAACTTTTTTTGTTACTTTTTAAACATTTTACAATTGAAACATTTATGAAATTCACTGAGGAGGATGGTCCTCCCCCTCCACTGCATGCTACTAGCCTCTGCTGTGAATATGTATAGCCATCTCGAGACATAAAGTGTTTTTTCTTGAAGTTGCCAGGATGTCATGTGTCCTACTTTTTTTTAACCTTAATTTAACTAGGGAAGTCATTTAAGAACACATTCTTATTTACAATGACGGCCTATACCGGTCAAACCCGGACAACGCTGTGCCAATTGTGCGCAGCCCTATGGGACTCCCAGTCACGACCAGTTGTGATATATGTATAACGACGTTCGTCTGTTGTATGAAGAGAGTCAGACCGAAATGCAGCGTGTAGGTTACTCATGACTTTAATGAAAATAATCGTGGTACATGAAATAACTGTATATGAAAACAACAAATGAAACGTGAAACCTATTACAGCCTATCTGGTGACTACAACACTAAGACAGGAACAAACACCCACAAATTACAACGCGAAAGTCAGGCTGTCTAAATACGGTTCTCAATCAGAGACAACGACAAGCACCTGACCCTGATTCAGAATCGCCCCAGGCAGCCAAGCCTAACTAGACACACCCCTAATTATACACAATCCCAATTACTACAAACCCCAATACGAAACACAACATATAAACCCATGTCACACCCTGGCCTACCCAAACATATAACAAAAACACAAAATACAATGACCAAGGCGTGACAGGACCCCCCCCCCCCCACTAAGGTGCGGACTCCCGGACGCACCTCAAGAGCATAGGGAGGGTCCGGGTGGGCGTCTGTCCATGGTGGCGGTTCTGGCTCGGGACGTGGACCCCACTCCATAAATGTCCTAGTTCCTCCCCTTCGCGTCCTGGGATAATCCACCTTCTCCGCCGACCATGGCCTAATAGTCCTCACCCTGATCCCCACATAACTGAGGGGCAGCTCGGGACCGAGGGGCAGCTCGGGACCGAGGGGCAGCTCGGGACAGAGGGGCAGCTCGGGACAGAGGGGCAGCCCGGGACAGCGGGGCAGCTCGGGACAGAGGGGCAGCCCGGGACAGCGGGGCAGCTCGGGACAGAGGGGCATCTCAGGACAGAGGGGCAGCCCGGGAGTGAGGGGCAGCTCGGGACTGAGGGGCAGCTCGGGACTGAGGGGCAGCTCAGGACAGAGGGGCGTCTCAGGACAGAGGGGCAGCTCAGGACAGAGGGGCAGCTCAGGACAGAGGGGCAGCTCGAGACCGAAGCAGCCCGGGACTGAGGGGAAGCCTGGTACTGAGGGGAAGCCCGGTACTGAGGGGAAGCCCGGTACTGAGGGGAAGCCCGGTACTGAGAGGAAGCTCAGTACTGAGAGGAAGCTCAGGCAGGTAGTAGGCTCCGGTAAATCCTGGCTGGCTGGTGGAACTGGATGATTCAGGTTGTCTGGCCGATCTGGCGGATCTTGGCAGACTGGCACTTCTGGCGGATCCTGGCAGACTGGCACTTCTGGTGGATCCTGGCAGACTGGCGACGCTGGGCCGACTGGCGGCGCTGGGCAGACTGGCGGCGCTGGGCAGACTGGCGGCGCTGGGCAGACTGGAAGCACTGGCGGAGCTGGGCAGACTGGGAGCACTGGCGGAGCTGGGCAGACTGGGAGCACTGGCGGAGCTGGGCAGACAGGGAGCACTGGCCGCGCTGGGCCGACTGGGAGCAATGGCGGTGCTGGGCAGACTGGAGACTCCGGCAGCGCAGGAGAGGAGAAAGGCTCTGGCTGTGTTAAACAGGCGGGAGACTCCAACAGCGCAGGAGAGGAGAAGGGCTCTGGCTGTGCTAAACAGGCGGGAGACTCCAACAGCGCAGGAGAGGAGAAAAGCGCTGGCTGCGCTGAACAGTCGAGGCGCACTGGAGGCCTGGTGCGTGGTGCTGGAACTGGTGGTACTGGCGCGAGGACACGCACAGGAAGCCTGGTGCGGGGAGCTGCTACCGGAGGACTGGAGTGTAGAGGTGGCTCTGGATAGACCGGACCGTGCAGGCGCACTGGAGCTCTTGAGCACCGAGCCTGCCCAAGCTTACCTGGCTCGATGCCCACTCTAGCCCGGCCAATAGGAAGAGCTGGTATGTGCCGCACCGGGCTCTGCACCCGCACTGGAAACACCGTGCGCTCCATAGCATAACACGGTGCCTGCCCGGTCTCTCTAGCCCAACGGTGAGCACAGGGAGTATGCGCAAGTCTCCTACCTGGCATAACTATTCTCCCTTCTAGCCCCTTCCCAATAAATTTTTTGGGGTGACATTCCGGTTTCCAACCGCGTCGCCGTGCTGCCTCCTCATACCTGCGCCTCTCCGCTTTAGCTGCTTCTATTTCCTCCTTTTCCGTCTAATTCCTCCTCCCATGTCCAAATCTCCAAATGATGCAGCCTCTCCCACTGCAACTGCTCTTCATGATTAACAGGGAGAGTAGGCTCAGGTCTGACTCCTGACTCAGCCACTCTCTCTCTGCGCTTTCCCCGTTACTTTCGGTTTTCACTCTGTATAGCCGTGCTTTCCTTTTCGACTCCATACGTCTATAGCCCTCTTCGCATTGCTGTTGGGAATCCCAGGCGGGCGCCTGCACTCTCTCTGGGTCGGCCGCCCACCTGTCGATTTCTTCCCACGTCGTATAATCCATGCTTCTGCTGTCCATAACGTTGTCCTTTAACTCCTGCCAGTTCACACGCTGCTCGGTCTGTGAGTGGTGGGTGTTTCTGTTCATCTGTTGAATGAAGAGAGTCAGACCGAAATGCAGCGTGTAGGTTACTCATAACTTTAATGAAAATAATCGCGGTACATGAAATAACTGTATATGAAAACAACAAACGAAACGTGAAACCTATTACAGCCTATCTGGTGACTACAACACTAAGACAGGAACAAACACCCACAAAATACAAAGCGAAAGTCAGGCTGTCTAAATACGGTTCTCAATCAGAGACAACGACAAGCACCTGACTCTGATTGAGAATCGCCCCAGGCAGCCAAGCCTAACTAGACACACCCCTAATCATACACAATCCCAATTACTAAAAACCCCAATACGAAACACAACATATAAACTCATGTCACACCCTGGCTTACCCAAACATATACCAAAAACACAAAATATAATGACCAAGGCGTGACAATATGTATATATTTTTTATTTATTTATTCTTCACATGTAAAAAAAGTACATTTGTATTTCCCAACGGGCTATACATTTGTGTGAGATTTTTTTCTCACCTGAGTAGGCTCGTTTCACTGCCAAAAATAAAATAAAATCATCTTGTTTTCAGCAAATTAACGCAATGTAAAATACAGCTAGCCTAGTCAAATAATTAACATCCAATCACATTAACGGTTACTCTCTCATGGGAAACCTTCACTCTACCATACCCTTGTCTGTACATTATGCCCTGAATCTATCCTACCACGGCCAGAAATCGGCTCCTTTTTTTCTCTATCCCCAACGCACTAGACAAACAGTTTTGATGGCCTTTAGCCCTACCCTCATCCCACTCCTCGGGTGCTGTGGAGGTTAACACAGGTCCTGTGTGTCCCCAGGTGCTCTCATTTGTTGACTTCTGTAACCGTAAAAGCCTTGGTTTCATGCATGTTAACATCAGAAGCCTCCTCCCTAAAATTGTTTTACTCATTGCTTTAGCACACTCCGCCAACCTTGATGTCCTTGCCGTGTCTGAATCCTGGCTTAGGAAGGCCACCAAAAATCTGAGATTTCCATCCCAAACTGTAACATTTTCCATCAAGCTAGAACTACCAAAGGGGGAGGAGTTGCAATCTACTGCTGTGATAGCCTGCAAAGTTCTGTCTTACTTTCCATGTCTATGCCCAAACAGTTGCTGCCTATTATAGATCCCCCTCAGCTCCCAGCTGTGGCCTGGACACCATATGTGCCAGCACCATTTTAGACAGCAGCATACCACCCTGCATACCACTGCTGGCTTGCTTCTGAAGCTAAGCAGGGTTGGTCCTGGTCAGTCCCTGGATGGGAGACCAGATGCTGCTGGAAGTGGTGTTGGAGGGCCAGTAGGAGGCACTCTTTCCTCTGGTCTCAAAAAAATATATATCCCAATTCCCCAGGGAAGTGACTGGGGACACTGCCCTGTATAGGGTGCTCTCTTTTGGATGGAATGTTAAGTGGGTGTCCTTAAAGGTCATTAAAGAGTAGGGGTGTTAACACCGGTGTCCTGGCTAAATTCCCAATCTGGCCCTCAAACCATTAAGGTCACCTAATAATCCCCATTTTACAATTGGGTCATTCATCCCCTGACACTATTCCCCAGGTCGTTTCTGTAAATGAGAATGTGTTCTTAGTCAACTTACCTGGTAAAATAATGGATAAATTAACAATATGTGACTTGATCGCACCCCCCCCCCCCATCTATCTTCAGAGTTTGTTCTGTTAGGTGACCTAAACAATCTAAAATAGATGCTCTCAATCTCACACAAATTATCAAGGAACCCACCAGGTACAATCCTAAATCTGTAAACATGGGCACCCTCACAGATATTATCCTGACCAACTTGCCCTCCAAATACACCGCTGCTGTCTTCAATCAGGATCATTGCCTGGGTCCGAGGTCAGAAGACCACACCTCATCACTGTCAAATGCTCCCGAAAAAAACTTCTGCGAGCAGGCCTTTCAAATCGATCTGGCCCGGGTTTCCTGGAAGGATATTGACCTCATCCCGTCAGTAGAGGATGCCTGGTCATTCTTTAAAAATAAATAAGCATGCCCCATTCAAAAAAAAAATGAACTAAGAACAAATATAGCCCTTGGTTCACTCCAGACCTGACTGCCCTCGAGCAGCACAAACACATCCTGTGGCGGACTGCACTAGCATCAAATAGATATGAAAATTTTCAGGGAAGTCAGGAACCAATACACGCAGTCAGTCAGGAAAGCTAATGCTGGCTTTACTGGTCTGTTCAACATCTCTTTCGTATCGTCCGAGATCATTAAAGATTGGAAAGCTGACGCGGTCATCCCCCTCTTCAAAGGGGGTGACACTAGACCCAAACTGTTACAGACCTATATCCATCCTGCCCTGCCTTTCTAAAGTCTTCGAAAGCCAAGCTAATAAACAGATCACTGACCATTTCGAAACCCACCGTATCTTCTCCGTAGTGCAATCCAATTTTCGAGCTGGTCATGGGTGCACCTCAGCCACGCTCAAGGTACTAAACAATATCATAACTGCCATCGATAAAAGACAGTACTGTGCAGCCGTATTCATCGACCTGGTCAAGGCTTTCGACTCTGTCAATCACCGTATTCTTATCAGCAGACTCAACAGCCTTGGTTTCTCAAATGACTCAAATGCCTCACCTGGTTCACCAACTACTTCTCAGATAGAGTTCAGTGTGCCAAATCGGAGGGCCTGTTGTCCAGACCCCTGGCAGTCTCTATGGGGGTACCACAAGGTCCAATTCTCGGGCCAACTCTTTTTTCTCTATTTATCAACGATGTCGCTCTTGCTGCGGGTGACTCCCTGATCCACATCTACGCAGACAACACTATTCTGTATACATCTGGCCCTTCTTTGGACACTGTGTTAACAAACCTCCAAACGAGCTTCAATGCCATACAACACTCCTTCCGTGGCCTCCAACTGCTTTTAAATGCTAGTAAAACTAAGTGCATGATCTTCAGCCGATCGCTGCCTGCACCCTCCCTCCTGACTAGCATCACAACTCGATATCACAACTCGGACGGCTCTGACTTAGAAAATGTGGACAACTACAAATACCTAGGTGTCTGGCTAGACTGTAATCTCTCCGTCCAGACTCATATTAAACATCTCCAATACAAAATAAAATGTAGAATCGGCATTCTATTTCGCAACAAAGCCTCCTTCACTCACGCCACCAGACATACCCTCATAAAACTGACTATACTACCGATCCTCGACTTCGGCGATGTCATTTGCAAAATATTTTCCAACACTCTACTCAGAAAACTGGATGCAGTCTATCACAGTGCCATCCTTTTTGTCACCAAAGCCCCATATACCACCCACCACTGTGACCTGTATGCTCTCGTCGGCTGGCCCTCGCAGACGGCTGGTCCCCCCCACTGGCTCCAGGTCATCTATAAGTCTTTGCTATGTAAAGCTTAGTCTTTTCTCAGCTCACTGGTCATGATAACAACACCCACCCGTAGCACGCGCTCCAGCTGGTATATCTCACTGGTCATCCCCAAAGCCAATACCTCCTTAGGCCACCTTTCTTTCCAGTTGCCAATGACTAGAATGAATTGCAAAAGTTGCTGAAATTGGAGTCTTATATTTCCCTCACTAACTTTAAACATCAGCTATCTGAGCAGCTAACCAATCGCTGCAGCTGTACATAGCCCATCTGTAAATGGCCCATCCAATCTACCTACCTCATCCCCATATTGTTTTTTTGTTTACTTTTCTGCTCTTTTGCACACCAGTATTTCTACTTGCACATCATCATCTGCACATCTATCACTCCAGTGCTAATTTGCTAAATTGTAATGACTTTGCTACTATGGCCTATTTATTGCCTTACCTCCTCACCCCATTTGCACACACTGTATATAGATGGATTTTTGTTTTCTATTGTGTTATTGACTGTACGCTTGTTTATTCCATGGGTTATTGTTTGTGTCGCACTTCTTTGCTTTATCTTGGCCAGTTCGCAGTTCTAAATGAGAACTTGTTCTCAACTGGCCTACCTGGTTAAATAAAGGTTAAATATATATATTTTTAAATAAATTCATGCTCAGACATTTAGAAACGAAACATGACAATTTGAAAAATAAGCCACATGAGTTTTTTGAGCGAGAATAAAGATGACTTTGGAGTAGTAAGACATGTATAAAAGCAACAGATACCATTAATAAGAAGGGGCTAGAAGCATCTTATATGGTGAGCTACCGAGTGGCTAGGACAGGCAAGCCCCATACTATTGTGGAGGACTGAAGTATTCCTGTTGCCGCTGATATGGCTGGGACAATGCTGGGGGAAAAGGCCAAAAAAACTATTCAGACAATGCTTTCATCAAACAACACTGTTTTACGATGCATCAGTGACATGGCAGGAGACGTTTTGAAACAATTACTGCTTCGCAAACAAGCCAGTGAATTATATGTGTTACAGCTGGATGAATCAACAGACGTGGCGGGCCTGGCACAGCTCCTGGTATATGTCCGTTACGTTTATGGGGGTTCAATTAAAGAAGACATCCTCTTCTGCAAACCACTGGAAACCAGGACAACATGAGAGGATATTTTTTAAGTACTGGACAGCTTTGTGACATTGAATGGACTTTGGTGGTCAAGATGTGTTGGTATCTGTACTGATGGAGCAAAAGCCATGACGGGGGGACATAGTGGAATGGTAACGTGCGTGCAACTACTTGGGTACACTGCAGCATCCACCGTTTATATAGTGTCAAAAGACACAGGTGTCTGTAATCATGGCCAAGAGTGGCCTAATATCATTGGTTAATAATCAAATATTAAAATGTCATACAAAGAAAAGCATACAAACAACAGATGGATATCATACGATCATAGATTAATTTGACTACACAAGCTTACAAACAATTACAATGGCAAAGTCACAATAATCACAAGAATGGCTTCAGATCAAAGTCTACGCAGTAACGCTTTTACAACATACAGAAGTGCTCTGGTTATCAAGGGGCAAAGTATTGACACGTTTTTTTAAAATTGAGACACGAGCTTAAAGTTTACTTTACTGACCATAATTGTCACTTGTCTGACTACTGCATGATGATGAGTTTGTCACACGACTGGCCTATCTGGGTGATGCTTTTTCTCGCCTGAATGATCTGAATCTAGGATTACAGGGACTCTTCAGCTATATTTAATGTGCGGGACAAAATTATGGCTGTGATTAAGAAGTTGGAATTATTTTCTGTCTGCATTAATAAGGACAACACACAGGTCTTTCCATCATTGTATGAGTTTTTGTGTGCAAATGAACTCAAGTTTACTGACAATGTCAAATCTGATATAGCGAAGTACCTGAGTGAGCTGGGTGCGCAATTACGCAGGTACTTTCCCGAAACAGACGACACAAACTACTGGATTCATTATCCCTTTCATGCCCTTCCTCCAGTCCACTTAACAATATCTGAACAAGAGAGCCTCATCGAAATTGCAACAAGCGGTTCTGTGAAAATTGAATTTAATCAGAAGCCACTGCCAGATTTCTGGACAGGCCTGCCCTCAGAGTTTTTTGCCTTGACAAATCGTACTGTTAAGACACTGATGCCCTTTGCAACCACGTACCTACGTTTGAGTGGATTCTCGGCCCTCACTAGCATAAAACTAAATACAGGCACAGACTGTATGTGAAAAGTGATTTAAGACTTTTTTCACTTCCCAGGAGCCAGGTTTTGACAAAAACTCACACTCATACTTATGTTTAATAAATGTTTCATATAATGTGTCTGTGGCAGCCTTACAATGATGGCAAAAAAACTAAAATAGAGAGTATGGAGGTTGAATGTTTGAAGGGGTACGGGACTATAAAAAGTTTGGAACTACTGATCTACATAAATAAACTCATTGCTTGTTGGGCGAAACAATGAAATAACGCCGCCTGCTGGGGGGAAGACAGATTTTCCACCGAGTTGTGCCTTTCCTTTCCTCTGGTTTAAATTACACCAGTTTAGCTGGACCTTCTTCCGGGTGCACCTCATACTATTTTTCGCCTACAGCTGATTCAACCAGCTAACGGAATACTAAACTTTCAGCACAGTATACTCACACCACTGATAACGATTACTTTACACTAACTAGCTACAGATCTCAATTTGAACGACTTATTTGGTAGCTTGTTACCTCTTGACTTTAGCCTGCTAGCTAACGTTAGCCATAATGGTCGTCTGGTGGATGAGACCGGGTGGAAGGCTATGAAATCCAGCTCCCAGTCGGGATAGCTTGGGGGGAAAGCCAGGTAGGCTACCGTATGTTGCTATACTAGTTATATTTGGTTGATTTATTATTGTGGTTAATTTCAAAATGCATGCCAGAGCAGCTAACTAGCGAATATTCTGTCATGTTAACCTAACGTTAGCTAGCTAACTGGTTTGGCCATAATTAGCCGCGCCGATGCTCGGCCATAGTAGTTAGCTGGTTATTGAAATACAGCAAATAACGTTATGTAGCTTTTATTACTCTACTAGCCAGCTGTCCATGCATCCATGTTAAAAATAAAGTAGCCAAACAGTTGTCAATGAAGGAGCTCGGCTAACGTTAGCTGTTCCATTTGTTTGGGTGGTGTTTTGTTGGCAGGATGC